>NC_090234.1:42243697-42323697 GCF_024489055.1 Chanodichthys erythropterus | reverse complement strand
CTCAGACATCACACACAAGCCCTCAAAAACACACACTACAACATAGTCTTACACACTGGTGAGATAAATTCAAAACAATATTACAAAAAACAAAAACCATAAATAAGTTGTGTTGCTTGTGGTTCTCCCCCTCACTTTTCACATGAATGAACACATGTATACATTTGCAAATTTTTTATTCCTTAATGTACTGTACAGTACAATACACCAAACAACAACCAAAAAATAACATCACATCTTTAGTCTGGGACAGGCCAGAGAGTCTCGTCAACATCAGAGGCTGTACTGGCCCTATCCAGGCAGTGGGGGGAAAATCCTCTTGCATGCCTGATCCATCCTTGGCACGCATCAACTGAAATGTATAGTCAGGCTTCTTCTATTTCATCGTCTCCGTGTCCTACAAAAATAGAAGTACTGATTACTGTAACTGTAAATGCAAGCAGACAGAAACTCTATTTGTATGTAAGGCAATTTGATGCATGTGATGTAACGGAGTACAGCACTCAAAAGTAGAGTACACCTCCTGTTTTCCTCCCTGAAGGTTCTTATGATTGAGGCGAGGGTGAAGCAACTTAAATTTGGCTGAACTTATTGCCCAACCTCTCTCATAGTCATACCATGGACAAGGACATGGTCAACTAGTGGCACTAATTTCATCTGAGACTCCTTGTCTTCTTGCACCTCATCCTCCTCCTCCTCTTTCTCTTCCTTCACCTCTTCCTCCACTCCTTACTGCTCTTGCTCATCCTCTTCCTCCTCCTCCTCCTCCTCCTCCTCCTCTCTGGTGTCCTCAACCTTTTCAATCACGTCTCTCTGGATCCATTGTTCCAAAACTGAATGAACATACTACGATTTGGGACATGCGAATTCTTTTTTTGAATAGTATTAAGGACGGATAGTATGCGAATTGGGACGCAGCATGAGATACGGCTTTAGTAATCCTGAAGAGCTTGATTAGCTTGTTCAGGTGTGTTTGATTAAAGTTGGAGCTAAACTCAGCAGGACATCGGCTCTCTAGGATCGAACTTGACTACCCCCGGCCTAGCTGGATATGGCCATAGCACTTCATCCACATCACAGGCGATGTCCTCTCACGCAAGACAGTAAGGGAAGAATCTTCTTGACTCCACTGTTTTTATTCAGTTCATCAGTTAGCATTCTGTGAAGCTCAATGCAACACTTACAGTTTTTGTTCTGTTCTTTTTCCAACAAAGGTTTTCACAACAACCAAAAATTAAAGTACTGAAAGGTTTCAAATGACAAACTCAATACTGCACATCACAGTACTATACTTTACAGTACAGTAAAGTAAATGCAGTAACACAAAAACAAAACAAAATACACTACTGTAAATACAGAAAAACAGGCCAATTGTGCATGGGTGGGATTACAGATCCTGCCGTCTGTTTGGGTCGGGCCACATCAACGTCACAAGCAATATTTTCTCCTGCTAAGCAACGGGGAAAATAATGGCTTGTGTGCCGAATCCATCCATGGATTGATGTTACCTCAATGTCTCTGCATGCCTCTTCCATTGCCTGTAGAAGAGTTATGCAGGCATGTGGATGGCGGTCATATACGCGCCATTTCCAAGCAGAAAAAAGTCTTCTATAGGTTTTAGAAATGGCGAGTAAGGGGGCAAGTATACAACTTCAAATTGATCATGGTTGGTGAACCAGTCCCGGACCAGAGCAGCCCGGTGGAAACTAACATTGTCCCAGACAACAACAAACCTGGGCTGCTCTGATGTGTCCTGTACAACTGCATCATGAAGTGCATCGAGAAACGTGAGCATGTGTTGCATATTGTAGGGATCTAGTTTGGCATTATGGCGGAGTAGCCCTCGTCTGAATGTCCTTATGATGGATGCAACTGTGAACCGGCTTAGATGTGGGTGAACTGTCTGCCCAGCTTCCCTCATTGTCAGGCCATGATTTATCACATGATCCACCAACGTTGCTCTAATATCATCTGAAATTTGGTTCCGTGCATTGCCTCTTCAACCATATCTCTCTCTCTGTCGTCCTCTTCCTCTGCCTCTACCTCTTGCTCTCCCTGCCTCCATGCTTGCAAAGTTCTCAAAACGGCTCAACTGAGGCCTATTTGTGGTTGGCTGATTGGTGATCAGTTTTGTAAGTAGGTGTTTTCAGTCACCCAATGTGTTTTGTATTTTGAATAGATGTGTTTTCCCAATGGTACCCATGAGATTTCATTTATGAACGAAGTGTCTTATGTATGAAATAGGGTGTAGTGTGCAGACTGAAGTGCATAGCAGCGCTTTTGTTTAAGGTGTGGTTACACCGTGTTTAAGGTATAGTAACAAAAGCTTCCAGTTTTGTAACTTTGGTCTAAGCTTGTGTCTATAGTGTTCAAGCAATAGGCAAAAACTGTAAACCTTCCATGCCAAAAACAACAACAACAACAACAAAAACACCTCAGTGGGTTTAAGGAAGGGACAGTATATCCATTTGGTCTTCGTCTGTGACAATTTTGTGCAGTCTGTCTAAAATGTGAATATGTGGCCGTGTTGTAAGGGCCTAAGTTGGCATGCTGGTGGAGGACCACATTCTGCGTGATTGCAACATACATTGTGATGTTACCACCACGTTGTCCCAGGATATTCAAAATAGATCTCTGGCCAATGATGTTTCTCCCTCTTCCTCTTACTGCAACATTGCCTTCCATTTTGATGAAGACACATAAACTCACCTTTTTCGTTTATATAGTACTTGCACCTGATTGTTGAGTTTACAGTCAAGCACCTAAGTGTCTGCATACCTGACAGCTGTGTTTGATCAATTGGTTTATATGAGTGGTATTTTAGACAGCAGTGTCTTGAAATGGCAAAGAAGTGACATTATGTCAGATTTCTGATCTAATGTAGAGAAGTGTGTTTAGTGTTGTGCAAAACAATGTGTGTAGTTTTTTGCACAAAGGGTAAGGCTGAGAATGTGCTTATAGTATAAACACATACTGAAACAATTGATAACCATTTTTACTTAGCAGATCACTGAAATAGTGAGAAATAGCAGAATCCAATCTCAGTTGGAGGAATAGTCAGGTGTTGAATTTATTTTCATTACATGGACATACACAGTAAAATAGGACTCTTTGAATCGTATTTCTTCAGTGTGGATGAAGAACAACACAGAGGAGCAGAGAGAAAATAATATCTGTGTAAGGGAGAGGAATAGATGAAGGAGGAAAGGAGAAGTTGGATCAGGACAAGGTAGAAGAAGAGGTATAGGAGAGGAGGAAAAATGTGTGCTGGACTGTGCATCTCTGTTTTTTCACCTATGAAAGCTTAGAGACAACAGTCATGTTAGGCCACACATGCACAATAGGCTTGAGCGGGGACACTGGCAAATCTAGCCACACATACACGATAGGCTTGAATGGCAAAAAACGGCCACGTTAGGCCAAACATACATGATAGGCTTGAGCGGAGACAATGGCCACGTTAGGCCACATAGACACAATAACCTTGAACAGGATAAAACACCACCACCAGTATTTGCAAAAAAATACCTGATTAATGATGAGGATTGAGTTGGAACACAGCAGTCCTCTCCATCTGCTGATAGGAGAATTTTAAACCACTGCATTGTAAATGGAAGGCAGATATTATGGTTAAATAAATAGAAGGTATATAGTGTTTAAAGAAAAGACTCGTTAAAGCACAAGTACTGACATCCGATATGCTTGGGTTTAACACCCACTAATGGCTTGAATGAACTTGGGCGACAGGACTCATCTAGCCATCAGACCTGCCAAGAGAACCCCCAAAAGAAAGTTAACCAGACAGCATGACAGATAAGTACAAGAATACTAAAAATAGACAAATGAAGACTGGGAAATTGCAGAAGGGAAACACTTCATTTGATACCATGATGCTCTACCATCTAACCATAGCTAGCTATAGAAATTCTGCAAAAGCTAGCAAACCTTTGCAAAAGGATAACGATACAAGCATTGTGTTCAATGCCATGAAAACAGACATTAAAAGCTGTATGATGAGTAGCGGCAGCCAGAGCTTTGCGACTAATTTTGATTTGACAGATGCTGTTCTTGCACCTCAATAGAAAGGAAGCAAAAGTACACAAAGTGAATTAATGTTATGAAGCTCAACACAAAGTAAGAATATCATCAATATTATATTATAATAAAATCTAGCTACAATCAACAGACTAAAACATAGAATGGCATTACAACTTTGAACTCTCAAAACCATTTAAAATGATAGTATGACATTAAACCGAGAAAAACAGCTTTGCGTTGCATCACAATTTGATTCCTGTGATGATCTGTGTGTGTGTGTGTTGCTTTAAGGTTTAAACTATGATTGGGGTTTCCCTGAGCCTTATAACGATAGAGCAGATTATTGCACGCCATTCTTTGTTTTACACTTTCTTAAATGAATGGAATAAACTACCTGAGTCATGTGGATCATTAACATGCTAGAAGTTACAATGCAAACGAGTACAATGAGCGCTCACGTTGAACAACTCTGTCTTTAACAATGTGTGATTGCATAATACTGCTTGTGTAAACAGAGCAAAAGAGTAGCCTATGATTTTACACTTAATCAACATCGAATCAACATCAAAGTGCAAAAACGATGAAAATACTTATCACTGAGATGAAATGCTGATTTGTACTGATGCGAGAATGGTGAAGAATGCAGCCGTGTCTTTGATGACACACTGAAATAAATAGAAAAACAAATAAAATCCGTGAAGCAAGGACCTGCATGCTTCTGAATTGAACGGGATTTCTCTCTCCTTGTCGTGATAGCTCGCTGAATGTTTAAAGTTGATAGGCTGACATAAATGACACCATGGCATTTGACATATCCCGTCTAAAATGAATTTTTTTTTCATTAAAGTAGTACATTGAACTAACATTTTCTGTGATTATTTAGATAATCACAAAATAGCATGTGCATACATCATGATAGGAACATTGCGTTTCACAGGAGCTTAAGTTTTTAGATAAAACCACATCAGTAATTTAATAGATAACGATAAAGTCAGCAGGATTTTTAAACGAGCTATAGCCCACGCCAGAAGTGAAGGTTTGCGTCAGCATCTGCCGACTCATACATACATGCGGGCGGGCGGGCGGGCGGGCGGGCGGGCGGGCGGGCGGGCAGGCAGGCAGGCAGGAATTGCTACAACAGTAAACAAGACTTCGCGATTAGATGGTGTGAGTGAGAGTCCTTTTATAGTCCAGGTAACAAGCTGCAGCTGGGTGTGGTGATTAGTGAGGAGTGTGTGCATGGCTGTATGTGGCGACAGGTGATTGGTGTGGAGTGAACATGTGACTGACAGGGAGAATTGTGGGAAGTGTAGTCCGGGAAGTGACAGGAGCAGACGGTGATCGTTAAAATAAAAGTGTATTTACGTATACTAATATATATACACACACACACACACACACACACACATATACATACATATAAACATTATATATAAATTACATAAATACATTTATATTTAATAAACATAAATACATTTTTATTGAATACATTAAAATACATTAATATTAAAATTTTAATTATTATAATTATTTATTCATAATGGGGCAGCAGGAGTTCTCTCTATGACATCCTTTTTTTCTTTCTTTTTTTTGTTTGTTTTGTTTTGTTTGTATGTTGGTTGTAAAAACAACAATAATTGTGTTTCTGTATTGCATGTCCACGCTCAAACTGTGTCCTGCGCACTCAAATTGTGTCCTGCGCGTTCGCGAATCTCTCTGTTCTCTTGCAGAAATGAATTTACTTCTGGACTAAACACTGTCAAAAGTCATCAACCAAGCAGAAGAGACGACTGATCCATGAAAATGCCAGTGAGAGTGTCCATCATTGCCACCAGAGGGCACTCCACCAAAGAGTATAGAACCCAAGAGGCGACACTCTGATACTTTTTGGGCAACAGCCATTAGATGGCGCTCCGGTAGCGTGGCAGCCATTATTGGGTGAAAATACTAACTGGACCATAGAATCCTTCACATCTTACGCACCCAAAATCAGCGAATTTCACTGCCAAATCAAAAGCGCAATTGAACATTTTTCAAAAGAAATCATAAGTAAATTTTATGGCACCTACAGTAAATGTTGTATTGTCTTATATATGTTTTATTTTACCAGATGTGGAATCCAACCATTCAACCATCTGAGGTAACGTAGTTAGCCCACTTTACTGAGTATTTCCATTTTATGCAACTTTACACATTTATTAATAGTAAATTAATAATTAATAAATTTAAGATCATCATGTTTGAAGCAAACACTATAGATCAGACCTAGTGGAGTAATAGCAATAATCATCATAAGTATCACTCCACTAGGTCTGAATTGAAATAGGCTATAGGCTATTGTACGTTTTAATGGATCACGCTACAAACATACATACATGATCTTATAATACATGATACTGTGCCTGTTATCACATAATAACATGTACTTTTTCATGCAAGTACATGTACAATGTACTTTTTTTTTTTTTTTTTTTAACAAAGCAGCTGATATTGCCATAGAAACTGCTGGGCGCTGGTGTTGCAATGGAACGTTGTATTGAGTGTCGCTTCTTGTTAGTGTATATTCTTTGACTCCACCCTGGACTATTATCGCTGTCAAAGACTCCATTACCCATAATACATTGCCTGGACTGCATATCCCATTATCCTCTGCCCCGATTCATCACTGATTATTCACAGCTGTTGTTCATTACCCTCATTAGCCTCTCTATAAAGCCTGGTTCACCCTGTTACTCATTGTGAGGTTTTGTCTAGTGTTACAGCTGCAGTTCTGAGCATTTTATTGGTCCTTGTTTCACGTTCCCTGGTTTTTCTGATTCCCTGTCTGCCTGTGTGTTTCTGCTTCATTTATGACCCTTTGCCTGTTTTTTGACCTTGAGTGTGGACTACCCTTTCAATAAATCCTGCATTTAGATCCCCAGCCTTCGTGTTCCTGTGCAGTACCTAACAAATTGCATCACATTACAGGTCAAACTCCAATTTATCTAAACAAATTAACACATTTTTTTTTTTTTTGTACTTGTTGAAATTTATATAAAAAAATAAGTAACCTTTTAAAATAAGGTTTTTATTTGTTAACATTAATGTACTATCTAACATGAACTAACTGTGCAATACATTATTAATTTTTGTTAACGTTAGTTAAAAATATAGCTGTTTGTTAGCTCACAGTGCATTTTTCTAATGTTAAATACTTTTGATTTTAATAATGTATTAGTAAATGTTGAAATTAACATTAACAAAGATTAATAAATGCTGCAGAAGTACAGTTCATTATTAGTTGGTTAACTAATGCAGTGAACTAATGTTAATTAATGAACCTTATTGTAAAGTGTTACCTAATATATTTATAAATTAAAATTAACAAAGATTAATAAATGCTGTAAGAGTGCAGTTCATTATTAGTTAATGTTAACTATTGCAGTTAAATAATGTTAATGAAACCTTATCTTCTGATTTAAGACAGAACAAGATCAGGGTCAGATCATCATTTCCTAAATACATAACCTAAAATGTAGAGATCAAATGTGTCACCTATAGTGAATTCCTTTTGAGGTCTGGTAAAACATGATATACAAAAATACTAAAAAAATTAAATTAACACATGTTTTTTAATAGACTAATTTATAACATTAAATTAGTTGTTTAATATTTTGTTTTAAATTAATGTTTAGGTCCATAAAATTGGCTGATATGTTGGTTTTGGATAAATCGTTCAGTAGGGTAGAGCAAATTAATTTCTGCAAGAGTGCACAGGGCGCAGTTTGAGCGTGCACATGCAATATCTGAGGCAGTTCATAAGAGAGCACTGTATATTTGAGAGCAAAGGAAATCCGCACATGAGCAGAGAGATTTGCGCTCGTGCATTACATTGATGTGCTCTCGCGTCATAATAATGTGCTCTTCACATTTTTCGGTAAAATAACTCCATAACAGGCTATTATAAGCCGACTCATGGAAGGTGACGCACGCTGAATAGAAACAGCTGCTGTCGCGACTCTGGAAAGCTGTATACTGGTGCGAAATAAAAACATTACCTATGTTATATGTATTTTTTATAATACATTTTTCAAATTATATATAGGCCTTCACAACAGATATAATTATTTGCCAACCAAAGTAGTGTCTGGAAATGAAACTAAATATTCTGGCACCTTTGATTGGATGGGCCAGCCATGTGGCCTCGCCACTGTTTTGTAGTTTGAGAATGAACACATAGCAAAACACAGCTAGGCCTATACAGCATTGGTCAAAACAATACAGGCAAGCTCAAGAAACATATTCACCAAAACATAGAGTTGAACAAAACACCCCCCTCCCGCCACTCACAGAACAGGAGATTAATAGACTAGCCAGTACCAATGCTAAATAATTGCTTAAAATAGTAGTTTATGAATGTTCAGGGCAGGTTTTTCCTCTCAGTCTTTATTCACCTTTTTTCCCCCATGGTATCTCAACAGATATTCATAAAAGTTAATTGTGGCGAGAACTGATCATCCCTTCCTCTTTATTAATTACAGCCCCAAATAAACATTGAAGAACATTAGAAGGTATGTTGAAAGATAGGCTATCTCATATTCGCTCAATCTATGTTTCAATCACGGAAAGATGTCAATAAAACAGCTGCAATTGACTTAGCGGCTGCTTACCATCAGCTTACCTTACACGAGGAGTGCCGGGACATCACTGTGTTTATTACGCATGGTGGTCTTTTCATGTACTGCCGGGTTCCATATGGCCTTGCTTCCGCGCCATCTGCGTTTCAAAAAATGATGGAAACTGTCCTGAAAGGCATACGTGGGGTGAGGAACTACCTGGATGATATTATAGTATACGGTGACACCCAGGAAAGTCATGATGCGACGCTGCGCTCAGTCATGCAGCGCTTGTCCGGCGCAGGACTACAACTGAACTGGGACAAGTGTACGTTCAGCCAGTCATCCTTAAAATTCCTTGAACATGTCATTTCCAAACATGGAATTTTCCCAGACGAGGAACACAAGTCTGCGATCATTGAGGCTCCTGCGCCACACGATGTTGCTTCCTTGCACTCATTTCTGGGACTGATTTCATGGTACAGCAAGTTCTTGCCGAACTTCGCTTCTGTTGCTGAGCCGTTGCGTGCGCTACTTAGAGATGCGTCAACTTCTAAATTTGAATGGACAGTGTCTGCTGAACGCAGCTTCAAAGAGCTGAAAGAACTGCTTTCTGGAAGTCAGGTGCTTGCGTTGTTTGACCCTTCCCTCCCCACTATAGTGTCGACTGACGCTTCTGACTATGGATTGGGGGGGGGGGGGGGGGGGGTTTGACACAAATACACCCAGACCGTGTAGAGAGAACTGTAGCGTTTGCTTCTAGAACCCTTACTGCTGCCGAAAGGAAATATTCTATGGTCGAGAAGGAGGCGTTGGCTTGTGTTTGGGCCGTAGAAAAATGGCGGCCGTATTTGTGGGGTCAACACTTTACGCTCAGAACTGATCATTGTGTGCTCACTACACTATTGGCAACCAAAGGCATTGGCCGGGCCGGTATGTGGGTCGCCCGGTGGTCGGCACGCTTGCTTTGCTACACATATGACGTCATCTACCGACCTGGACGTCTTAATTGTGCTGCAGATTGTCTATCCAGGCTGCCATTACCGACAGGAAATGATAGTGCTGCTGTGGAACCAGAGATGGTTGCATTCGTTAATGGACTGCCTACATTGTCTGTCGAGGATTTCATGGCTGCTTCGGAAGCTTGTCCTGAGTTAACCCAGCTGCGCTTGCGAATCGGGCAGGGCTGGCCGAAAAAATGCTGTGACCTGGATCCTGGTGCCCTTCTTTCGCATTCGTGATGAACTGTGTGTGGATGGTGTGCTAGTGAGGAGAGGTGAACATCGTGTTCTTGTTCCTTCTACATTGTGCTCTAAGATGATAAGCCTAGCACATGAGACACACCAAGGAATTGTCCAGACGAAACAGAGGCTGCTTGAATTATTCTGGTGGCCTCAGATGGATGCTCAAGTACAGTCGGCTGTCTCTTCCTGCTTAACGTGCCAATTGAATGACAAATCGGCTAAAACAGCACCGGCTCCGCTTCAGCCTGTCAGCCTGCCATCTGGACCATGGCAGAAACTAGCGATCGATATCGTTGGACCTTTTGAGAGAGGACCTTCTGATTATCATTTTGCCATTTGTCTGGTGGATTACTATAGTAAGTGGCCTGAGGTAGCATTTTCTCAGAATGTCATTGCTGAGGTGGTCACATCATTCCTCCAATCAGTTTTCAGTAGAGAGGGAAATCCACAGTGTGTTGTGACTGATAACGGGCCTCAATTCCTCTCCAGTGTGTTTGCAGCATTCTTAAAGGAGAGAGGAATAAGTCACATGCGTAGTACGGTCTATTTTCCACAATGCAATGGGGCTGTGGAGAGGTGGAACAGAGTCCTGAAAGAATGCATCCTCTCTGCGGAACAGATGGGGAAACCATGGAAACATGCATGAGTTCTTGCAAAGCTACAGAGCTACCCCTCACAGTACTACAGCCGTTTCACCTTCTGAGCTTCTCCATCATCGCAAAATGCGTTTTCCTGTTGGCCCCAAAAGTGACAAATGTGCTAGAGTGAAAGAGACTGTGAGTAACAAACAGTGCAAGAGTAAAGAGTACACTGACAAAAGACGTGGTGCCAAGTACCACACTTTCAAACCAGGAGACCAGGTGAGAGTGAAACAACCTGGGCATGTGAAGAAGGGTGTTTCTCAGTTCTCACCACCACTGAACATTGAGCAACAAATCGGAAAGAGTACTTTCGTTCTGAGTGACAAAAAGAAATGGAATGTATCGAAACTAGCTCGCTTTACAGCCCCTGTTACCACACAGAATGAGAACTTGCAAGCACCAGTGACATTTAATCTTAGGAAAAGTAGTAGAGTGCGTAGAATGCCAACGTGGTTGAAGGAATATGATTTAAAGTGAAGTGAAGTGAAGTTGTACATGCATGAAAGAAAAAAAAAAAGTAAAGAAAACATGCATCTTTGTTTTGGTTATGTTGTGAGCTTGTGAACAGTTGTAATTGCTTAAATACTTAAAACTGTGCATTAGAAAGAGTAAAACAAGGTCAGTTACATTGGTTAAGTTGTTGTGAGTTATTAACAAGTACACAGTAATTTACGTGATTTTGTTACCTTACAAGAGTAACTTTGTTCTGAATACTAATCTGTGATATGAAGAATCTTTCAAGTAAGAGGGGAAATGTTGTGTTCATAGTTAACAACAAGGTGGCAGTGGAATGTTGAAGTGTTGAAGTGCTGCTTGGAAAAAGAGAACGAGAGGTGTTATGTTCTGAAAAGACAAGTTTGGCATGTGTGAAATAAAAAAGAGCATCGAAGGAATTACTCAGGTCTTGTGTTTAATACTTCAATACACAACAACCTGCAGCTCTTTTCTTCTCAGCGCTCGTGTTGATTGTTCACGAACATGTTGCGTTTCTTCTCTGATTGTTTCCCTTTCTTTGCTGATCTTAATCACCGCTTTCAGTTTCTCCGCTCCGAGATGTCTTTACTGACGGGAAGAGCGCGGGACTGGGCCACGGCGGTCTGGGAGGCAGAGGCTGAGTGCTGCCAGTTCTTTGTCCAGTTCAAGGAGGATATGACTAAGGTCTTCGATCACTCTGTCAGTGGACGCGAGGCGTCTCGTCAGCTAGCTGTGCTTCGCCAGGGCAGAAGGTCAGTTTCCGACTATTCCACTGAGTTTCGTACTCTCTCCGCAACCAGTGAGTGGAACGAGCCCGCACTGGAAGCTCGGTTTCTGGAGGGGTTGTGCTCAGAAGTTAAAGACGAGATTTATGCGTGTGAAGTCCCCGCTGATTTCGATCAGTTGGTGGAATTGGCCATCAGATTGGAGAAGCATGCTGAGCTGCGACGCCGAGTCCGAGGGCCGACCCCTTTGCCACCCTTTTCACCACCTGCTCCCACTCCTGTGTCATTTGAGGCTGCTCAGATTCCCGAGCCTATGCAGGTTTCTGGGATACGGATCTCTTACCATCTCTGGAAATCACCAAGAGACAATTTCATTTTTTATTTTTCATTCCTCCATCTCCCCTATAGTTTTGGGTCACCCCTGGCTAGTCCAAAATAACCCGCAGATTGACTGGGCAGAGGGGATTATCATGTCATGGAAACCGTCTTGTCATACCCATTGTCTTGTGTCCGCTGTTCCTTCTCTCTCTTCTGTTTCTGTTTTTCAGGAGGAACCTGCTGATTTGTCTGGAGTGCCGGAGGAGTATCTCGATTTGCGAGCTGTGTTCAGCCATTCCCGGGCTGCTTCTCTCCCTCCCCACTGCCCCTACGATTGTAGCATCGACCTCCTTCCCGGTACTACCCCTCCTCGCGGGCGCTTGTATTCGCTTTCCGCTCCTGAACGCGAGGCTCTTGAGAAATATTTGGCTGAGAGTCTCGCGGCCGGGACTATCGTTCCCTCTACCTCGCCCGCCGGTGCGGGTTTTTTTTTTTTTGTCAAGAAAAAAGACGGATCGCTACGACCTTGCATTGATTATCGAGGCCTTAACAACATAACAGCTAAGAACCGTTATCCTTTGCCCCTTATGTCGTCGGCTTTTGAGATCTTGCAGGGGGCCAGGATCTTCACTAAACTCGACCTCCCACTTGGTCCGGATTAAAGAGGGAGATGAGCATTGTGCTGAACGACAATTTATCGTGGAGGTGGATGCCTCTGACGTGGCCGTTGGTGCCGTTCTTTCGCAGCGTTCACAGCAGGACGAGAGGGTTCATCCTTGAGGCTTAACGCGCGTCAGGCTCATTGGGCTTTATTTTTTGGGCGTTTTGATTTCTCTATCTCCTTCCGCCCCGGCGAGAAGAATACCAAGCCCGATGCCCTCTCTCGCCAATTCGGTACCTAGTACCTCGGACAACTTCCAGAAACACTCAGCTATGTGATTGTTTTATTGAGTGATATGGAGTGGGTTTAATTAGTGACATTATTAGATTTGCTATACGGCGTCTCCCCATCACCTACTCAACCTGATTCCCTTATTGTGTTTACCCTTATCCTGTATTGTGTCGATAAACTTCCAAAATCCCAGAGTCTTAAGTTGCTTCATCTCCCATGAAGGCAAAGGTCCAAACAGTCATTAAATTTCTCAATGAGCCCAGAGCCCTTCAGCTTCAACCCCACCGCTAAGGTAAAAAAAGAAAGCCAATCCACCCACCCCTATGCCCTGCTGGCGTAGGGCCATCAAGTTTAACCCTTAAATGCATGACTGTTTCGCCAATCATTCTTACATATTCGGGTCGTTATCGACCCGGATCAATATCTAACATGGAAGGATCTCTACCTGTCGCGATAATATAAAACTCCTCTGATATTAGAGTAACAATTACAGAAGAATAAAATAAATCGTATTTTGTTACCTTTTGGAGCTTGAAAGGGCTCATTCTGAGCAGATGTTTTATGCCATCATCACTGTCCTCATCAGAGCTCATTTCCCAGTACATTCAGCAAATAATGGGCTAGTTTTATGTTTCTGGTCAATGAATATGAGCCCATTCGCGATCTCAAACGTATTCTCAAAACTATTTCATTTTCAACATCTTCAAAATCAATATTTCGATCACTAACAGCTTCACCAGATCCATCCAGTAACAGTTACAGTCATATTTCATTGCGTTCAGTACTTACTCTGCAGTAAATCACTGAGCCATTTCATGTTGTTATTATTATTTCGTTTTCTGTTTGAATGAGTCGTCACTTCAGCATTGTGTATCAGACACTGCCACCTTGTGGAATAAAGGTGAATCGCACTTATTCCGTCATCTAAGATTAAATTATTGTTGTGCAGAAAAATATATGTACACTCATACACACCTCGGGTCGTTTGCGACCCTATACAATTTTTACAAAAAATGCATACAAAAATAGGCATTCTTTTATGATTTTAGGATTTTTTTCTTGTTATATTTTTTATAATGAATTGATTGAGGAATACCAAGAAAGTTGATGTCTAACTTTAAAAAATGAATGAGGAGGAGGGTAGTGAATGACGTCCCGGGTCACAAAAGACCCGAGGTATGCATTTAAGGGTTAATTCGTGTCCTCCGCTCCTTCTTAGAAGTAGGAGAAGTAGAAGTATAAATAGTAAGTAAAGACAGCTGTGTGCAATGATCAGCGATGAGCAGGGACGTGCACAGACATTTTTGGGGGCAGGGGCTCAAATGGAAAAAAGGGCACTTCTCATAATTATTTATTTAAAAAAAATAATAAACCCCTTAAATATATTAAGACAACTCTGACTTCCCTTACACTCATGCAATTGTTTTATACTCCACAGATTTCTACAAAATAATTAGTTCACATATAGAGACCATGGTCTTCTTTAGTATTCACTAGGTTTAACACTAGAGATGTCAACAACAACTATTTTCAAGCTATATATTTAGAATAAATGACTGCACCTAGGAGAGGTACATAGTTTCACTAATAATTTGTTTAAATCAATAAATCATTTTAATTTTTTTTTTTTTTTTGTTTGTTTGTTTGTTTTTTTTGGGGGGGGGAGGTTGTGTTATTGGAATACTTCTTTAATGAAGTGGACAATTTTAAGATTGTGGTCCATTTTTGCTGCCATGTCTTTTACTCTAATGGAAAGAAAACTCAACCCTAACCCTACACATTTAGATTGTGTTTGTTTTAAGCCTACTACCCTCCATCTGTTTGAATCTGTAGATTTATTCTAAATCAACCAAAACAAGCTAATCTGCATATTTAAACACCTCAATAATTTGTTTTCCTGAACTGTTAATGCTTAATGCATTATATATTATAACAAATGCCTGCAGAGGGTGCCAAAAGCGTGCTGATTTTTGTTGTTAGATAGCACAGCACGATCAAATCCACGATCAAAGCCAACCATCATTAAAAATATATTATTAGTTAAATAATAATATTCGGCCACTTCTTTGTGATAGAAATGCTACAGCCACTGTTATTTCTTCAACAAGAATATGTGGACATCAAACATGCAAAGACAGAGCGAGGGTTTAAACTTTTATTGATGCATTATCATGTATAATCGTAGATTTAAGAATAGCATTATGTAGCTAATACTGTATTATGATTTTTAAATAGATTTAATAACCATGCATCCTTAGAAAACTGTCTAATAATGCGGTTCATGTGCGTCCATGGAATGCTCCTCTTCTGGTATTGACAGCCCTACAGATATCGTCACCATGGTTCAAAACACAATGCATAGCACAGTAAAATAATTGAAATGATAATAAAACATAAATTAGTATCAAATCAGGCAGATGCGTTGATGGTGGTCAAACTATTAATGCAGCGTTACATGTATAAATAACCCTTAAATAGCCAAAACTTTCAGGTTTGTGAACAAAGTCTAGCCTACCTGAAAGAAATGCACGGGATGCATCCATTTAGGTTTTTGGTTTTTTTGGGTTTTTTTTTTTGCTTCTCATCACCTGACAGCCGTTGCATTTTCACGGGAATAGTTGTCACAAGTTCCCTTTCGTGGGAACTATCGACGCTGCGTGAAACGCATTGAGAACCTTCTGCGTGACATCGTCATTGAAGCACTCCTGTATCCAACCAATCGTGTAACGAGACGTCAGAGACGGGTGACGTCACGGACCAGGAAACTATAAAGCATGCCCGGATGCAGAGAACACTAGCTTCTGCTATCTTCAGCAAGCGCTCCATGTTATCCCGTGTGTCTTATTTAGTGTTTGTCTGTCTCATTATCATCCCTGATTTCACTCTTTGTCTGAGGACAAGAGTTTCAGCAACACTAGTGTATATTGTTACCGCTGTCTGTGCGTCCTATTTAGTGTTTGTTTGTCGTCTCTTTGTCTGAGGACAAGAGTTCCACAACACTATATATATATATACACAATAAAAAAGACACAATATATATATATATATATATATATATAATGGCGGAAGGCAAACGGTTCAGGAAGTGTGCGTCTCCCTGCACTTCATTCCTGACGGGGATACACACGATATGTGTGTAGTTTGCCTGGGGGTTGAGCACGCGCAGGCAGCTCTCGAGGGAGCTGTCTGCGTGCACTGTGAAAAGCTCACCCTTAGAGTGTTGAGATCTCGCCGGGCACTCTTTGACAAGAAAGAGGGTGCCTCGGTCGGTGTTCCCCGCGAATCGGTTCCCGCTGCTGCCGAGGCGGAGCGGAGACTCCATTCGTGGGGTTCACAGATGGATCTGTCAGCGGGGGTTGAGACAGGCTCCGCCCTATCTCTCCCTTTAGCTGCCAGACCCAATGTCTCTCCTGCCGCGGTGGAAGCACGCCCAGCGGTTTCTTCCCCTCGGGGAGAGACATCGGCGCTTCATCTATCTTCATCTGAGGATGTTGATGTGATGAGCGTCGACGCAGGGGAAGAGGGACCGCCATCCTCTTCCCCCGCATATGAGGAGCTCTTAGGGGTAGTGACCAGAGCTGTAGCCAAATTAAATATCAGTTGGCCTGAAACAGAGCGGGGAGACTTAAAACAGATAAAGCAAGCTTGATGAACGCTTTCTCCCCGCGCATTCACTACCCCAACGTCGGTGCTTACCGTTCTTCCCGGATCTACACACCGGGGTGTCTAGATCCTGGAATAGACCAGTACAACATCGAGTGTTCAGCCCCCAGACTTCAGTCTACAGTAACATCGTGGGGCTGAAACAGCATGGTTACGCTGCTATGCCCCGGGTTGAAGAGACGCTCGCGGGCTATCTCTCGCCTGAGTCGGCATCATCCCTGAAAGCACCGACGCTGCCCGCCAAGCCCCTTAAAACTACATCTAACTTGGTGGGCAAAGCTTATGCGGTGACAGGTCAGGCAGCAGCGTGTCTCCATACCATGGCGCTGCTGCAGGCTTACCAAGCCGACCTGCTGGGGGAAATTGATACCAGCGGGGAGGCCACATTTGAGTGCATCCAGGAACTGCGCATGGCGACAGACCTGGCTCTCCATGCCACTAAGGAGACGGCCAAAGAGGTGGGCCGTTCTATGGCAGCCCTGGTGGCCACGGAGAGGCACTTGTGGCTGAATCTCTCTGACATAAGGGACAGAGACAAAGCTGCCCTTATGGATGCGCCGCTGTCTCCTGCAGGCCTCTTCGGTTCCAGGAGACCAAGAAACAATCTGCGGCGTTTCAGAGGTTCTTCCCCCGCCGGTCTAAAGTCCCCGCTGAGACTGTTGAACGGGAGCAGTCTCGGCCCGCAACAAGCTCCTCAGCGCACCACAGGGGTGTTTACCAATACAAGGTTCTTCCGTTTGGCCTATCATTATCACCCCGCACATTCACGAAGTGCGTGGATGCAGCCCTGGCTCCCTTGAGACTCCAGGGCATTCGCATACTGAATTACATTGACGATTGGTTGATTCTAGCTCGCTCAGAGCAACAAGCAGTTCAACATCGAGATGTTGTTCTGTCTCACATGAAAAGGCTTGGGCTGAGGCTCAATGCCAAGAAGAGTGTACTGATACCGGCTCAGACCACCAATTATCTAGGTGTTATGTGGGACTCCACAACAATGCGGGCATGTCTGACTCCTGCCCGTGTGAGCTCTGTTCTGTCAACCGTAAAAGGGGTGAAGTTAGGCCAGTCTCTCACTGTGAAACAGTTTCAGAAACTGTTGGGTCTAATGGCAGCTGCGTCCAACATAATTCCTTTTGGCATCCTGCACATGAGACCCCTACAGTGGTGGCTCAGGACCAGGGGGTTTTCCCCGAGGGGGAATCCCTTTCGAATGATCAAAGTCACACGGCGATGCCTTCATGCTCTAACCGTGTGGAAAGACCCCTGCTTCCTGTCCCAGGGTCCCGCGTTGGGAGCCTCTGGTCGTCGCGCAATGCTTACAACAGACGCTTCCCTCACGGGCTGGGGAGCGATCATGAACGGTCGCTTAGCTCAAGGTCTTTGGGAAGACCATCATCTCTCCTGGCATATTAATCGGCTGGAGATAATGGCGATGTTTCTAGCACTAAAACACTTTCTCCCAGACCTGAGGGACCACCATGTGCTGGTCCGCACAGACAATATGTCAGTGGTCTCTTATATAAATCTATAAATAATATAAATCTCTTATATAAAGCCGAGGCCCGGGGAGTGGAGACTCCATCCAGAAGTGGTGGATCTCATTTAGAAAAACTTCGGTCAGGCACAAGTAGACCTGTTTGCTTCGGGAGAGTCAACCCAGTGTCCGCTCTGGTACTCCCTCACACATCCAGCACCCCTGGGACTGGATGCTATGGTACAGACGTGGCCGAGGCTACGGCTGTATGCTTTTCCCCCGTTCGCTCTGCTCCCACGAGTCCTGGAAAAAGTACGCCAGGAAGGGGTCAGCCTAACACTGGTGGCCCCGCACTGGCCGACCCGAATATGGTTCTCGGACTTGGTGTCCATGATAGACGGCTCTCCAATGGAGCTTCCCTTAAGGCCAGATCTCCTATCTCAGGCAGGCGGCACGATAATACATCCCGTCCAGAACTATGGAAACTGTGGGCCTGGCCTCTGAGGGGGCCAGGTTCATAGAGGCTGGTCTCTCAACTGAGGTTGTTGAGACCATACTTAGCTCCAGGGCTCCCTCCATGAAGAAGCTTTATTCCTACAAATGGAATCTATTCTCTACTTGGTGTAGACGACATGAAATAGACCCTGTTCATGCTCCGATAAGCTCTGTGCTATGCTTTCTCCAAGAAAAATTCTCGGAAGGTCTGTCTTACTCAACCTTGAAGGTTTATGTTGCGGCTATATCAGCCTACCATGTTGGGGGGGATTCCTCGGTGGGTCGAGACCCCCTCGTGTCACGCTTCCTCCGTGGTACACTGAGGTTGCGCACAAGGACCCCGGCTTGGGACTTATCAGTGGTTCTACAAGGGTTAGCCGAGGCTCCCTTTGAACCACTGGAGGAGGTGTCTATAAAGTTTCTAAATTTAAAGACTATATTTTTGCTTGC
Organism: Chanodichthys erythropterus; assembly: GCF_024489055.1. Lineage (NCBI taxonomy): Eukaryota > Metazoa > Chordata > Actinopteri > Cypriniformes > Xenocyprididae > Chanodichthys > Chanodichthys erythropterus. The sequence continues at coordinate 42,304,685 of NC_090234.1, read as the reverse complement.
TATTACTTCTCTGAGAAGAATTGGAGATCTTCAGGCCCTTTCAGTGGCCCCCTCGTATCTGGAGTTCGCTCCTGGAATGGTGAGAGCATTTCTTCATGCTAGACCGGGCTATGTGCCAAAGGTCCCCACCAATGTCCCGGGTCCTATTGTGCTTCAAGCCTTCCATCCTCCTCCATTTACATCCTCGGATCAGGAAAAACTGAATCTGCTCTGCCCAGTTAGGGCTTTGGATGCATACGTCCACAGAGCTGCCCTGTGGCGGAAAACAGAGCAACTGTTTGTCTGTTACGGCTCCCCTAATAAAGGCGGACCGGCATCCAAGCAGAGAATGAGTAAGTGGGTGGTCGAGGCCATCTCACTAGCATACAAAGTGGCCGGATAGGCCTCTCCATTTAATGTCCGTGCTCATTCCACAAGGGGTATGGCGGCGTCAAGAGCTTTGATGTCTGGCGTCCCTATGAGTGACGTTTGTGACGCAGCTGGATGGTCAAGCCAGCATACGTTTATCAGATATTATAAGCTTGATGTGAGCTCCACTCCGGGCTCCTCCGTACTTTCGAGCTAACATGAACAAGCACTTGAAGTACAGCACAGTTGGGATTGCGTTCCCAATGCGTTTCATGCAGCGTCGCCAGTTCCCACGAAAGGGAACGTCTCAGGTTACAGATGTAACCCTGGTTCCCTGAGTAAGGGAACGAGACGCTGCGTCTCTTGCCGTACCCCTGCATGCTTGCGAGTGCTTGCTTCAGATTTACCACAGAAGCTAGTGTTCTCTGCATCCGGGCATGCTTTATAGTTTCCTGGTCCGTGACGTCACCCGTCTTGTTACACGATTGGTTGGATACAGGAGTGCTTCAATGACGATATTACGCAGAAGGTTCCCAATGCGTTTCACGCAGCGTCTCGTTCCCTTACTCAGGGAACCAGGGTTACATCTGTAACCTGAGACGTTTTCAGCCAGCAGCAAACTCGAGGTTAGGTGGGGCGGGGCGCGCGAGTGTGCGTGCGGGCGTGAATGGCGCGTCGCGGAGTGAGGGCATCTGAACTCGACAAAGCCGACCTGATATAGTATTTTTTTTATTTGTTTTATTCAGTAAAAATATTTGTTTAACAGCTAAGCTGTGCGCAAACAGGAATATATATTAATTTATTTATTTTTAAAAAAAAAGCACCCTAAAAGGGCACTTTCTCTCGAGCAAGAAAAAGGGCCAGTCTATGTGTTTTTTGTCTATGTGTGCACGTGCCTGCTACAGTGCAGTGATTGGATTGAATGAGCTTTATGTCATGAATATAATATCCAGAATCTACGTCAGCATGTTCGAAAGCAAAAGCTGAGACCAAAGCTGAGACCAAACCTACGCCCATGCTGTTTACATCTCAAAAAAAGTGTTTTGGGGTTTCATGACTCTTTAAAAGTCATTAAATGGATTTTGCGAAAATGTAAGGCCTTAAATGGTATTGAAAAGCATTAAATTTCATTTCTACAGGCATAACATTTTTAGATAGTTTTGAAGAAAAATAATACTACCAGTTTATTTTGAATAAAGCCTAAATAATTCATAACTTTGATTTGCTGTCGCAAAATATATACATTGGTGTGATACGCACACAAAACCAGTTTTGTTATTGTCTCTGGCCAGTGCAAAATTGCCGTAGCCTAATGCCGGTTTGGACAGCGGCGGGCTGGGACCTGTAGACAGAAGCTTGCATCAGTGTTGACAACTTAGCGACTTTTCAGGCTCCTTTTGCGACTTTTTTCTAAGAAAGCTCGTTGTGACGAATATAGCGACTTGTTAACCTGATCCAGCTTCCGAGACTCCCCGGTACTGCCGCACGAGCGTGAGATCTTGCTTTCCTGCCACAGCCATTCAGCCTCTCTGGTTCGGCGTTGAGGATGTGCACTCTGCGCAAATAAAATAGATACTATTGCTTCTAACTTGAGTGATCATTTTACGTGTACATATAGCCAAAATCACAGCTAATGTCTATCTTATGTGTATGGTGATTTTGTCAGACAACGTCTCGATTAACATGTCAGGGCTCGAACTTTACATTCCCGACCGCACAAGGACCTGATTAAAACGTAAATACCAAAAAAAAAAAAAAAAAAAAAAAAAAAAAAGCAACTTGGGAATCACCAAAACGTAACTGATTTTATTACATTTAGTTTTAGTGGCGATCGATAGTGGATAATAATAAGCTGTATAATGTAGTGACAATAACAATGTTGCGCTGTTGAGGCTCGCGCAGCTTCTCAGGGAGAAATGGAAACGAAGCACACACAAAAGGAAACTCAGTTAAACATACTGCGGTAAAATTCAAAATGTTGTTTTTATAACTTGATACTGGTAAGCAAAACCACACAACAAAGAATGCTGTTTACAGGCTACCTCATGATTAAAAACGTGACACTGATTTCATACAACTGTTCAATGAACAAGTAGTTAATATTAAGCCACTTACATTTTAGAAGGAACATCGACTGTTTTTGTTCTATTTTAGCAGCAAAAATAGTTTCAAACAAATATCACAGCAAAGCGCAACACTCAGTCTTGTTTTCATTACTGAATCATTCAGCGTTTTGAATGAATCGGTTGAGTCAAAGATTAAATGACCCATTCATAAACAACTGCCTCATTCTTGAATGAATCAGCCTTTGGAATTAATCGTTTGAATTAATGAATCAATGACCAACTCAATAAGATGGTTACTTGACGCCACCTACTGGTGGTTTAGTTTCATTTTTTAAATATAATTTCCACTCCAACATTTCATATTTGTATTTTCAAAAAGTATTTAAAACAATCCCATAACATTAATTAATTCAGTTGTAATCAATCAAAAATAAGCAGATTTACATATGTCAAAGCTGCAATATTCTGAAAGAAGAGAAGGGGAAAGAGACACTGGCCGGTGACAGCCCATGGTGTCACTCTAGTGCAACTGTGAGTACAAAAGGTTATCATTAAAATCGGTAATTAACTTAACCAGCTAAATAGCATTATATATATATCATTCAATCATTCTAATATGCTGATTTGCTGCTCAATAAACATTTATGATTATTTTCAGTGTTGAAAATAGTTGTGTACTTTTTTTTTCAGGATTCCTTGATGAACAGAAAGTTCTAAAGAACAGCATTTATCTGAAATACAAAGCTTCTGTAGCATTATACACTACCGTTCAAAAGTTTGGGGTCAGTAAGAATTTTTATTTTTATTTTTTTGAAAAGAAATTAAAGAAATGAATACTTTTATTCAGCAAGGATGCATTAAATCAATCAAAAGTGGCAGTAAAGACATTTATAATGTTACAAAAGATTAGATTTCAGATAAATGCTGTTCTTTTGAACTTTCTATACATCAAATAACCCTGAAAAAAAAAATATTGTACACAAATATTTTGTACAATTGTACACATTAAATGTTTCTTGAGCAGCAGATCAGCATATTAGAATGATTTCTGAAGGATCATGTGACACTGAAGACTGGAGTAATGATGCTGAAAATCCAGCTTTGCCATCACAGGAATAAATTACTTTGTAAAATATATTTAAATAGAAAACAGTTATTTTAAATTGTAATAATATTTCACAATATTACTGTTTTTACTGTATTTTTAATTAAATAAATGTAGCCTTGGTGAGCAGACGAAACTTATTTTAAAAACATTAAAAATCTTAGTGGTTCCAAACTTTTGGACTGTTCTGTTTATATATATATATATATATATATATATATATATATATATATATATATATATATATATATATATATAATCCCCACACTGCTCCAGAGGGTTAATAAAGGCCTTTTGTTTAATAAACAAACGCATCGCTTTGCTTCAGAAGGCCTTTATTATTTATGATGTATGGATGTGGATGGAGACACTTTCTTCAGCTCATACTTGTTTGCTAATGCATGCTGCCATTATAAGGCATGGATGCCTCTGGATATTTTTTATTCACACAAGGGCAGGCAGTATTAATGTCTGGATCTGTGCACAGCTGTATCACCAGACTAGGTAAGCAAGTAAGGACAATAGCGAAAAATGGCAGATGGAGCTTCACAAAAAACAAGTATCATACTTTTTTAAACAATACACTCAAAAAATAACTCATTGGATGAACTCAATTTAATTGAGGGCAGGTTTTCCATCCAATAAATATGTGTGACCCCAACTCAAAAAAGACAAATTCATGCAATGAAATGTAATTGAGTTGGTAAAACTTAATTTTATTAAATACAGTTTAAATGAAATTGATTCATTTATAAAAAGAATTTCATTTATGCTTGTCCAACTCAAAATAAATCATTTAGTTAGACACAAAACTTGGTTGAGATGTTTTTATTAAAAAGTCATAAAAGCAGGTATAAAACTGTTATTTACTGTAAAACAACCACAATATTAAAAACACTTGACTTGACGACTTGAACTGCCTCATTTTCAGTGACTCAATCAATGACCAACTCAATAAGATGGTTACTTGACGCCACCTACTGGTGGTTTAGTTTCATTTTTAAAATATAATTTCCACTCCAACATTTCATATTTGTATTTTCAAAAAGTATTTAAAACAATCCCATAACATTAATTAATTCAGTTGTAATCAATCAAAAATATGCAGATTTACATATGTCAAAGCTGCAATATTCTGAAGGGATATTGCTTCAGAACAAATATTTCTACCACAAAAAAAAAAAAAAAAAAAAATTCCAGACAAGCTACTGTTTTACTCGTACAACTGATTTACTCTTGTCCACATGATGAGGCTTAATGTCGAGCCCTGTGTAATCTTAATGGGCCGCGTTTCAGTCACCATTTCATATTGTCTGACAACAAAAACAGAAAAAATATATGAAACAATTTTACTGGGAATTGGCTGTGATAAAATATATTATGTGAGCAAAAGTGTAGCAGCAGAGAAGCAAACAAATGTAAAGGGCTGACACTTGGCAGAATGCGAATGCAACAATGACATGATGAATATTCTAATTGCCGTATGTCACATTTTTAAAAAATTAAAAATTGCCATTAAAAAGGCATTAAAAAGCATTAAATTAGATTTGATGAAACCTGTAGAAACCCTGTTTCATAACTTTTTTGAGTGGTGAATATGTCATCATAACGTCTCGGTTACGTATGTAACCCTCGTTCCCTGAAGGAGGGAACGGAGACGTACGTCAGTAGTGACCGACGAATTGGGATATCGCTTAGAGAGCCCTATCAGCTTTGTGTAAACTAAAACAAGCCAATGGAATTGGCGTGCGATATTTGCATAATGCGCACCGCCTCCGACAGGTGTATATAAATAGGAAGCAGATGCAATCGCACTCTGTTTTTCGCTGAGGAGACAACTGGTGTCCGCGCTACAGCGAGGGTACAGAAACTGTGGCCACGGGACGTACGTCTCCGTTCCCTCCTTCAGGGAACGAGGGTTACATACGTAACCGAGACGTTCCCTTTCAGTCGGTCACGTTCAACGTACGTCAGTAGTGACCGACGAATTGGGATCCCAACTAAAGCGCCACAGTTATGAAACCCCTTCCAGCGCCCAGCGCAAGCTCAGCCGCCCATAGCACCGGCTGGACGGTGAAGGGGGCGAGCTTACACCGAGAGAGTCTACTGCTGTACCGACATACCCACTAAGTAAACTAGACTACACTGGGGAAGCGAACCCGTAAGGGACGCTGCGGAGGCCACTACCTACCCAATGGGGGAGGAGTTTACGTGGAGAATACACATATGGACTGGCCCGGGGGGCAGTACGCATATGGAGTCCCTGGGATGGCTCCACCTGGTTAGGGCGAGACTCATCTGACAGGTGACAGCAGAGCTGGCTCTGCTAAGGGAAAGACACGGACTCGCCGTAGGGAGTTTTAAATTACACATATGGGACCGCTCACGTAGAGGGGTCACGACATATGGGCCCCAGCCAACAGACAGCGTCAGCGACGGATGTAGGCCTGGCATCAGACACTCCGCAATGTCCGAGCCGAAGGGGGAGGCGGAGGAACTCGACAGGGTTCGCCAGGTGGGGAACACGACTGGAGTGAAAGTATGCACGTATCCGGCCAGGGGGCGGGAATGGCATTGCAAGCCGACACTTAGAGCGGGTACAACATGTCTACCAACTAGTGAATGCGAGTACACGTGAAGATACCGGCTCTACACGTAGGCTATAAAACCTAGCGAACGTGTTAGGTGTCACCCAGCCCGCAGCTCTACAGATATCTATCAGCGAGGCGCCATGAGCCAGCGCCCAGGAGGAGGCCACCCCTCTGGTGGAGTGGGCTCTCAACCCGAGCGGGCAAGGCACGCCCTGGGATTCGTACGCCAAGGCGATGGCATCCACTATCCAGTGGGCCGTCCTCTGCTTAAAGACAGCCTTTCCCTTCTGCTGGCCTCCGTAACAGACGAAGAGCTGGTCTGAGGTCCTGAAGCTTTGCGTTCTATCCACGTAAACACGCAGAGCGCGGACGGGACAGAGCAAAGCTAGGGCTGGGTCTGCCTCCTCCGAGGGCAGCGCTTGCAGGTTCACTACCTGATCTCTGAAGGGAGTGGTAGGAACTTTGGGCACGTATCCAGGCCGGGGTCTCAGGATGATGTGAGAATCAACCGGGCCCGAATTCTAGGCACGCTTCGTCGACCGAAAATGCATGCAGATCCCCTACCCTCTTCAGGGAAGCCAATGCAACCAGAAGAACCGTCTTGAGAGACATTAGTTTCAGGTCGACTGATTGCAAAGGCTCAAAGGGATGACCCCGAAGAGCTGTGAGAACCAGGGTCAGATCCCAAGAGGGTACGAGGAAGGGCGAGGAGGATTCAGTCTCCTCGCCACCCTCAGGAACCTGACGATCAGATTGTGTTTCCCCAGGGACTTACCCTCAACTGCGTGGTGATGTGCGGTGATAGCGGCAACATACACCTTCAGGGTGGAGGGAGACAGCCTTCGCTCCAACCCTTCTTGCAGGAAGGAAAGCACGGATCCGACCGAACATAATCAGGGGTCCTCTCGGCGAGAGGCGCACCATTCGACGAACAGGTTCCACTTCAGTGCATAGAGACTCCTAGTGGAAGGAGCTCTAGCGGAAGTGATGGTGTCTACGACCGCTTGCGGGAGATCACTCAGAACCTCCGCATCCCGTCCAGGGACCACACGTGGAGGTTCCATAGATCGGGACGCGGGTGCCACAGGGTGCCCCGTCTCTGAGTCAGGAGGTCCTTCCTCAGAGGAATCGGCCAGGGAGGGGCTGTCGCGAGGAGGATGAGGTCCGAGAACCAGGTCCGAGTGGGCCAGTACGTAGCCACTAACAGAACCTGCTCCCCGTCCTCCCTGACCTTGCACAGGAGTTGTGCGAGAAGGCTCACTGGGGGAAACGCATATTTGCGCAGACCTGGGGGCCAGCTGTGTGCCAGGGCATTCGTGCCGAGCGTGCCGCCGGTCAGGGAATAAAACCACTGGCAGTGGGCAGTTTCTGGGGAGGCAAACAGGTCTACCTGGGCCTCGCCGAAATGCTGCCAAATCAGCTGGACCGCCTGGGGGTGGAGCCGCCACTCGCCCGCAAGTGGAGGCTGCCGTGACAGCTCGTTGGCTGCACGGTTGAGCACACCTGGGACATGAGTGGCCCGAAGGGACCTCAGATGCTTCTGACTCCACAACAAGAGATGGCGGGCGAGTTGCGACATGTGACGGGAGCGTAGACCACCTTGACGGTTGATGTACGCAACGGCCGCAGTGCTGTTTGAGCGGACTAGAACGTGCTTGCCTGACAACAGCTTCTTGAAGCGGGCCAGCGCAAGACGTACCGCTAGCAACTCGAGGCAATTGATATGCCAATGCAGCTGAGGCCCCGTCCAAAGACCCGCCACTGCATGCCCGTTGTACGTGGCCCCCCATCCCGTGGCAGAGGCATCTGTGGAGACAACAGCATGCCTGGACACTTGTTCGAGGGGTACTCCGGCCCGCAGGAACGAAAGGTCCGACCACCGGACAAGGGTGCGACGGCAGCTCGGTGTCACGGGGACACGGAGCGTGCCGCACTGCCACGCCCATCTCGGGACCCGGCCGCGGAGCCAGTGTTGAAGCGGCCTCATATGGAGCAATCCGAGCGGCGTGACCGCGGCTGCAGATGCCATATGCCCCAGGAGCCTCTGAAAGTCTTTCAGTGGGGCCGCTGTCCTGCACTTGAGCGAGCTCAGGCAGTTCAACACCGACTGGACGCGTGCCTCAGTGAGACGTGCAGTCCGTGCAACCGAGTCTAGCTCGAGACCGAGATAAGAGATCCTCTGCACGGGGCGAGTTTGCTCTTGTCCCAGTTGACCCGAAGACCCAACCGGCTGAGGTGAGCTAAAACCATGTCCCTGTGTTCGCACAACTGCTCTCGCGAGCTGGCCAGGATCAGCCAGTCGTCGAGATAGTTGAGAATACGAACACCCTGTTCCTTGAGGGGAACAATGGCCGCCTCCGCAACCTTCGTAAAGACGCGGGGTGACAGGGCCAGCCCGAAGGGTAGGACTTTGTACTGATATGCCCGACTCTCAAACGCAAACTGTAGGAAGGGTCTGTGTCGAGGCAGAATCGAGACATGAAAGTACGCGTCCTTCAGGTCTATTGCTGCAAACCAATCCCGGGGACGGACGCATTCAAAAATGCGCTTCTGCGTGAGCATCTTGAATGGCATCCTGTGAAGATACCAGTTCAGGACGCGCAGATCCAGGATTGGCCGTAGCCCACCGCCCTTTTTTGGTACAATGAAGTAGGAGCTGTAGAACCCCAACTTCATATCGGCTGGAGGGACTGGCTCGGTTGCATCCTTCGCCAGTAGGACAGCAATCTCCGCCCGGAGAACAGGTGCACTGTCCAACGACACTTGAGTGAAGTGGACACCCCTGAAAACTGGGGGACGCCGGGCAAACTGAATCGCATAGCCGAGTCTGATAGTGCGAATGAGCCAGCGGGACGGGCTGGGAAGCATGATCCACGCCTCCAGACTCCGAGCCAGCGGGACCAAAGGCACCACAGACACACCGGGGGTGGGGCAGCAAGACAGAGAGGGACCCGACTCGGACGGCATGGAAGCGGCCTGGAGTGAGGTCGGACTCTGCGAGGCAGCAGTGTGTATGGGAGACGGCGCACGGGACGCGGTCTGCGCCATCACAAAGCCGCCTACTGGCGGAATGGGAGGGGGCTGCGAGCGGCGAGGCGGGGCCTGGCACACTGGCAGACGCACCCTGTTGTGACCTGGAGTTTGAGGAAACTGCTCTTTTTGTGAAAAAGTGGGTACCGCTGGACTCCGGGGAGCCAGCGGCGGTGGACAGACAGACATCACAAATTCCCCCCGGCCCTCCTCCGGGGGTGGGAGAGATGATGGTATACTCTCCCAAAGAGCGAGAACCTTCCCCTCCAGGTTGCCCGTCTCAGGGCCGTGACTTCTTTTTTCGTTTGCCACCTGGCTTGGCTGAGACGGGCTGGGCACCACGTCCGCGACCAGCACCCTGCTGTCTGGCTGGTGTAGGCTGCTGCTTTGCCGACTTAGCAGGAGCGGAGGACGACGCAGGCGGGCGCCCTCGGCGACGAGCAGGCTGAGGCTGGGCCACGGGCGGCTGGGTGGAGGCAGCAGCGGACCGCCATGGCATGACATGTCTGATAGCTCTGCCTGCTTCTGTGCAGCGGAGAACTGTTGGGCGAAGCTCTCCACTGCGTCGCCGAAAAGGCCGACCGGGGACACGGGGGAATTTAGGAACCGCTGTTTGTCGGCATCCCGCATGTCCGCCAGGGTCAGCCAGAGATGGCGTTGCTGGACTACCAGGGTAGACATTGCGTGACCAACAGCGCGTGCTGTCACCTTCGTTGCCCGGAGGGCAAGGTCGGTGGCAGCGCGCAGCTCCCCCAGCAGCTGTTGGTCAGGACCTTCCTGGGGCATCTCCGACAGCGCTTTTGCCTGGTAAACCTGCAAAAGGGCCATCGCGTGCAGGGCAGAGGCAGCCTGCCCACAGGCACTGTAAGCCTTCTCAGTCAGACCGGCTGATAATTTACAGGCCCGGGATGGGAGACGCGTCCGGATCTTCCTCCCCCCGCGTCCGGATCTTCCTCCCCCGAGGACTCTGGCTCGCCTTCCGACGCAGAGATCGACATCTGATCCGCTGCCGGCGCACCAAAGGTAACGGCTGGACAGTCCGTAGAGGGCCCAGCGGAAACCAACGGTGGCACGATGGGTTGCGGTGCTGACGAGGCGGCAGGGGCCCGCAGAGCATTTGCCCGGGCCGGAAAAAACGGTCGAACGGGGCATAGGGGAGGGGACACCCGCTTCCTGAGATTTCAGGAAGGAGAGTCTCGACCTCAGCACCGCGATAATCATGTTCCCGCAATGGGAACATGAACCATCCACAAAATCTGCTTCCGCGTGCTGAACGCCCAAACACGAGATGCAGCGATTGTGCCCATCAGCAGGGACCAGGGAACGACCGCACCCAGTAACGCACAGACGAAATGACATACTGTCAGGGTTCGTCTGTAAGCTCTTTTAGAAGGGGAAACAGTCAACTCGCTCGTGCTGAAGCACACAGGGAGTGACGCGATGTGCCAGGTACACCACTCCCTGGGCACACCGAGGAACCGGCCAAAATCGCAACACACACTCTTCACTCTAGGCGTGTTGCTGTGAAAACAGCAGTTGAGAGCTATAGCTCGGCTTCTCGGAAGCTCGCGACCTCGCTGAAGCGCCGTAACTACCAGCACACGGCTTGCTGAGAATCCTCTTCTGAGGCAGTTTTGTTCTCTTCACGAAGAAAGGAGTCTTCTGAACACAGGACACCACTGTATGGCTCCGAAGCGAAAGACAGAGTGCGATTGCATCTGCTTCCTATTTATATACACCTGTCGGAGGCGGTGCGCATTATGCAAATATCGCACGCCAATTCCATTGGCTTGTTTTAGTTAACACGAAGCTGATAGGGCTCTCTAAGCGATATCCCAATTCGTCGGTCACTACTGACGAACGTCGAAAGTGACCGACTGAAAGGGAACTTGTGAGCTGATGTTCCCAATTTTTTTTGTGAATGTGACATGGGCAGGTCCTTGTTTGTTACTGACATTTTAGTTTGCTTTCAGCATCTACCAACAAGAGATGGCAATCTGTCAGAAATAGCGCCACAGAAAAAAAAAAAAAATGCATTGTGACTTAACCAAAGCACATCATTGGCTAAACTAAGGTCTTCTCTTACCAATAAAAAAACGAGAATGTTATCTTCAAGAGACAGTGGCAAGGAAATGAACGCAAAGAGTATGTTGCCATATGGCAACATCATGCGATAGAGGGTTAAATTCACTGTCTTAGTACATTAAGCCACATTAAGCGTTTTTCACGTGTTTTATAATGATCCCCTTCCAGCCACACTCAAGGATACAACAGCTGTTGACTCATCTTCTGACCTTGAAGCAGATGATGTTACAGGGACTGTTTTTTTCTCTCTGGATAAGGTTATCATCATGAAGGCAATTGGGATGTTTCCCTTTACATGTGTTACAGGAAAGACGATGATGACAGTCTCTAGCACAATGGCCAGTTTCCAAACATCCATAACAGAGATTATTTTCTCTAATAAATGTCCGTCATTCAGCTAATGTCTTGGTCATCAGTTTGGGACAATCATGGAGCTGATGCTTAGGATCTTGACAAAATGCACAGGGAGATTTGGCAATTTTCTCTGTGATCTTTGGCCTTTCAAACCCCAAGACGGTCTGAGAGTTGAGGACATTAACTTTACTTTTCGTTTCTCTGAACCAATATCTGCCTCTAATGAAACAAATGCTGCAAAGGCCTTAAAGTCAGGAAAGTCCTTATTGTCTCTCAAGGTTTGTGTATCTTGTCAATTACAGCGTGAAGCAGCCCAGTCAGGTAGTTTTTTTAACTAACTTTTGGTTTTCCTCACAGTCATTTAAGATTCGTAATCTTGCGACATGAGGCATGACATCTTGACAGGCATTAAGAAAATCAGAAAATTCTCTGAGTACAACAGCATTCTTTGAATGAATTTTTGGCCAGTTTTAAAGTTTCTGTTGAAAGGCACATTGTATTACAAATGGTTGACCATACAGAATGGTTGCCTATTACAACAACTAACCTGCGTTTGTTTGTGTCCCGCTTACCCCCTTACTCACTGTCTGTGGAATTTCATTCACAATTTAAGAAAAGTTTTTCATGAGACTTTGTGACCTTTACTTCAAATATATATTTCACACTTCAGTGCAAAAATAGACAAAAATTACCAAAATTTGTCATCACATGGTCACAAAACTTTGAATATTACCCAAATTAAATGTTATTTTTTTTAATAACATTTAAATTGGATAATATTCATACTTTTGATATTTGAAGTGCTGGAAAACGTTGTGTCAAGAACTTGAAAGTCCTTGAATAGTGCTTAATTCTTATAACAGTGGTCTTTAACTGTCTAATTTGCTGGGTTTTTATCAAAGCTATATGTGATTCATCTTTGGACACACCTTCACACACTCTGATGTCATCAGAGTTTGATATACTTTGGCTTGTGATGAATTGATGAACTGAATTGAATAGATTCATTCTCCACGATGATTGGCCGAGAAGACATACTGTAACATGAGATGAGATGGAAGACATGCCTAACAAAGTTCACATTCTCCTTATGATCATAGATCAGCTAGATCAATGAGTATAAGCCAATTTTAATGACCATTATTTGAAGTGTCACAAAATTCTGAAATTATCGTACATTATGGGATTTTTTTCATTATTGATCGTACTTGTACAGGGGTCAAAATTATTGTACAAATACGATAATTATCGTACGTCTGGAAACACTGATGCGATCCCAGTTCTCTCAGACAGTGCACGATCAGTCCTCCTAAATGGTCAAATGCACACATAGTAGTCAAAATGTCCATCGTGTGGAGTATCTCACATGAATACAGTCGGTTATGGCTTAAATGCAAATAGGATGTGTATCCATGTGTATCCAGTATCCATGGATTCCGTCTTAAAGGGACTGTAGCCTATATTTGTCATTAATGTTAACAAAACAACAAAAGATGTTAAATGAATTTATACATAGTAAATAAACCTGATGTATCTGAAAAACAAGTTTATTTAATTTTTATCTCTATATTATTTGTTGTATTGTTTGTAAATTTCTTTTTATATAACAACAATTATATATATTGGTAATTATGCCCTTTGAAGGTTATTGGACAGTAAAATTTTTGTTCTTTAAGTTTGTGCCAAGTACATAAAAAAATATTACTTGTTTCATTAGAGTAATAATAAATAAAGAAGTTGTTCTACATTCATTAGTCTTACTGTTTTGTGCTTGGAAAACTGCAACACCAAAAACAAAAAAAAAAAAAGAAAAGAAATTAACAAATGTATAGGCATTGGTATCGGTATCAGCGAGAAGAAAAAAGTATCGGTACTCGTACTTGGTCCTTAAAAAATGGTATCGGTGCATCCCTACATGTAACCATAGTTCCCTGAGAAGGGGAAAGAGACACTGTGTCCAAAAACACTTTGGTGAATGACATTGGCCTGTGACAGCCCATGGTGTCACTCTAGTGCAACTGTGAGTACAAAAGGTTATCATTAAAATCCATAATTAACTTAACCAGCTAAATAGCATTATATATATATATATATATATATATATATATATATATATATATATATATATATATATATATATATATATATATAATGATAACCTTTTGTACTCACAGTTGCACTAGAGTGACACCATGGGCTGTCACTCTAGTGCAACTGTGAGTACAAAAGGTTATCATTAAAATCCATAATTAACTTAATCAGCTAAATAGCATATATATATATATATATATATATATATATATATATATATATATATATATATATATATATATATATATATAATCCCCACACTGCTCCAGAGGGTTAATAAAGGCCTTTTGTTTAATACACAAACGCATCGCTTTGCTTCAGAAGGCCTTTATTATTTATGATGTATGGATGTGGATGGAGACACTTTCTTCAGCTCATACTTGTTTGCTAATGCATGCTGCCATTATAAAGCATGGATGCCTCAAGATATTTTTTATTGACACAAGGGCAGACAGTATTAATGTCTGGATCTGTGCACAGCTTAATCATCGGACTAGGTAAGCAAGTAAGGACAATAGCGAAAAATGGCAGATGGAGCTTCACAAAAAACAATTATCATACTTTTTTAAACAATACACTCAAAAAATAACTCATTGGATGAACTCAATTTAATTGAGGGCAGGTTTTCCATCCAATAAATATGTGTGACCCCAACTCAAAAAAGACAAATTCATGCAATGAAATGTAATTGAGTTGGTCCAACTTAATTTTATTAAATACAGTTTAAATGAAATTGATTCATTTATAAAAAGAATTTAATTTATGCTTGTCCAGCTCAAAATAAATAATTTAGTTAGACACAAAACTTGGTTGAGATGTTTTTATTAAAAAGTCATAAAAGCAGGTATAAAACTTATTTACTGTAAAACAACCACAATATTAAAAACAATGGAAATATGCACTAGCTGTCAGTGATCATTATGAAAAATAAACATTTGCTGTTTAGTAATGAATTATTGCATTCATAATTTTGAAATATTAATTAGCCATTTAAACATTCTTTTAGCCAACGTTTTTATCCATAGCAACTTAGAAATAAGGAACAGTTCATCTTAAGGAGGCAATAAACACAAGTGCTAAAAAATACAAAGATTCAAAAATATTCAGAATAGTACGAACTAGAACAGAGAGGGATTTAATAGTGAAAGCATAGTGGGTTTTTTTTTTTTTTTTTTTTTTTTTTTGAAGAGTCAGCAGGATGCCATTAAGTGTTCATGGAAGAGAGTTTTCAGTTGTTTCTTGAATATTGTCAGGGATTCAGCTGTCCAGTTAGGGTTAGAGAGACTGCAGATGTTCGAAGAGCATTGCAATAGTCCAGTCTAGAAATGACAAGGGCCTGGATGAGAAGTTGTGTTGGACGCTCCATTAGGAAGGGCCTGATCTTCCTGGTATAGTGCAGTGCAAACTTAAATGACCAAGTTGTCTTTGTAATGTGGTCGCTGAACGTCAGATGGCCATCAAAGATTACCACGAGGAATTACAGTTGATGAGCCTAGCTGGATGGTGAAATCATGCTGAATCGTCAGAGTGGCTGGGAAGACGAAAAGTTTTGTCTTTGCCAGATTGAGTTGCAGGTGATGTTCTTGTATCCATGTCCACCAGGCAGTCCAAGATCCATGCAGCTACTGTCAGATCATTAGCCTGAAATGAAAATTAAAGCTGTGTGTCATCAGCATAGCAATAGTAGGAGAAACCATGTACCATTATAATAGTATACAGTACAGGTCAAAGGTTGCTATTTTTAAAGTTTTTGAAAGAAGTCTCTTATGCTCATCAAGCCTGCATTTATTTGTTCAAAAATACAGAAAAAAAAAAAACAAACAGTAATATTGTGAAATATTATTACAATTTAATGATTAAATATATAACAATTAAACATTTTAATTTGAATATGCTTTTAAACATAATTTATTCCAGTGATTGTAAAGCTGAATTTTCAGCATCATTACTCCAGTCTACAGTGTCACATGATCCTTCAGAAATCATTCTAATATGATGATTTATTATGAATGTTTGAAACAATTGTGCTGCTTAATATTTTTTTTATAACCTGTTATACTTTTTTCAGGATTCTTTGATTAATAAAAGTTAAATAAAAGCATTTATTTAAAATAAATATTTTATAAAGTTTGGGGTCAAATATCTCACGGGTGTCGGCGACTCATCAGCGATTCTCTCAGATCGCGTCTTTGCTCATTCACACTGTGCGATTGTCACTCGCGTGAACGAGCTCCGATTTGCCTGTGAATTCGGGCATTTGTCGGCGATTTCTCAAAACCTGTCGGTGAGCCAAAATCGGGGCTAAAATCGTGCAGTCTGAACTCGGCTTCAAGGCCGGTGCGCCTCCCAGGTGATGCTCGTTATCACTTGCGTCACCGGCCTCGCGCCGTTCCCTCACAGCTCTCGCCCACCCTGGTCGCCACAATATGTATATATATGCATATATATACACACACATACATCAGGGCCGTCGCCAGAATAGACAGAATGGGGGGGCATTTCATTTTCATAGGGGGCACACTATTTTATGATCTGAGAAACAGACCCGTATTTATTATAACTAAAATAGGCCACGTTAAATATTTAAACAGAACACCAAAACAAGACAATCCTGTTCTATTCAATGATTAAAATAAAATACTTCTCCGTATGATTTCAACTTCTGTTTATTTTCTCTTTACATTTGTTGTAGTATTTGTTTCGTTGCATACGCATAGTGCTCAACACAAAAAAAAAAACTGTTGCAGTCAGTCAAGCAGTGTAGCCTATACTCATAACACAACTGATTAAAATAGTTGAAGGCGGCGGGTCTCCGAGTGAAATCTCCGAAGAACTTTATCTTTCCACTCGTTTAGACACTTGCGTGTGAGGTCCTTCTCAAATGCTAGCTGAATGAGCTGGGCCTTACGTGTGTGGCGCATAGAACGTCTGTGGTCTGTGAGTACATTCCTCAAAACTGAAAATGAGTTTTCACACATTGCAGTTGAGTATCAGTACACTTGGCATTGCTTCTAGTGTTTTGTAGTGCTTTGAAAGGAGATTTTGTGTCGTCAATTTCACGTTTTCTTCTTTTTTCATTAGTGTAGAAATGAACTGTTTAGCAACTGTACATTCTGTCTCAACATGGTTGATTTTGTTAATGACATGATGTGCTGAAGTAACTTCGGGTTCAAAAATTGGCCACTCTCTGGGTTCAAAGCAATCAGCGACTGCGCTAGCTGTGTGTTGCGCTCACCAAAGCGATGGTTCATTTCTCCAAGAAGTGTGTCAAGTGCACTGTAATAAAGCCTTCGTAGCTCTGACTTGTCATTGTCCTTTTGTCCTGTTGTTTCTTCAATAGAGTACTGGTGTAACTTTGTATTTACTACGCGCTGCCGTTTTGAAGGTGCAGCAACACCTGGTGTAACATCCAAATCGGTGACTGCATCCCACAGCTCTGTGAACTTGGCCTCACAGCGGAGTTTTCTTACACACTCAGTAGCACTCACGACCAGTTCCAACCCAGTCAACAGGTCCATGTCCTCACTCTGCAAAAGCTTGTTAGGACCATCCAGCAGCATCAGCACCTTCTTTACAAAGTGTGCGATAAACATAAACGCAGGCTGAGAAAGTTCTTTCAAAAGCCCGATGGCCTCCATCCTCACCTCTGCACCATATGTCCGCTCTGTGTCGATCTCTGAAAGTAAAGAAATGATCTCTTTATAAGACTTGATGATCGTGGACACTGTTGATAAATGTCCTGTCCACCTCTGCTCAAGAAATCGCTTTAATCAATCACCTTTGTACTGCGCTGAAACAGTAGGCTTCCGAAAGAATCTGTAGAGGGTGCAACATACATCAAAAAAATCTGTGACTGCTTTCTCTGCTGTCAAAGTGTTTACAACTACCAGGTGCAGCTGGTGGTTCATGCAATGAACATATGGGATTTCTCGGCCCAGTTTTTCTTGGAGTAGTTTCTGCACCCCGCCATTCTTTCCAGCCATAACCGAAGCTCCATCATACACCTGACTTAAAATGTTTGAAGTGTTCAGTCCCGCTTTTTCCAGTTCTTCTATAATTTTGTTTGTCAGTGTGTTGGCATCACCGGCATCTGCTGTAGCTATTGTGAGAAGATGTTCTGTTGTTTCATTTAACGCAGACACGAAGCGAATAACTATAGATATGTTCTCGCATCCAGTGGCGTCCCGTGTCCCATCCACTTTAATAGTATACCACGAATCGCTGACCTCTTGTACAATGGCATCAGTCACAACGTTACTCATAATGGCGATCAGTTCATTTTGTATGTCCGGACTGGTGTAGCTTGCATTACGGGGGATATGTTTTATTATTTCAGACAATGTAGGGTCTTTCTTGACAGTATAATTCAACAGGGAGTGAAAGAGACCACTGCCATCCTCTGCCATGTCATCAAAAGCATCACAGCTCCCTCTGAATGGTAACTGATTTTCAGCGAGAAACCCCACAACATCAATGAGAGCAGACACGTAATAACGATTTCTGCCTAGTTGATCAGAATTAAGGAGTGTGGAAATCTCCTTTCCACTGTCTATGCGCATCTGGTGTTCTTTCCATCTTGCCAGACAAGTCAAATGTTCTTTTGAACTTGCATGTTTATGGAACCCCTTGTCTTTTTCAGCGGCATGTTTCCAGTCACGGTACCCTTTCATTGTGAAAGTCGAGTCTACTACGGCATGCGCGCTATTGAACACTCGACACGGGAAGCAGAATGCTGCGTCAGCTTTGACACTATATTCAAGCCAGTCACGAGTCTGATACCAAGAAGACACAAAGGAGCGATTTTTATTATTATACAAGCGAGCAGGGTATCGCTGTAAAATGATCTGATTCGGTCTTTCTTTTCCAAGATCATCAGGGGCCTGAAGGTTTGTTGTTGGTCGAAGTAGTCTTTGTCAATGACGAATCTTTAAACCACTTTCTTATATCCATGGCTTTGCTGTACGAAACCGCCAAAATATATTTCGAGATTGCAATGCGCACGCAGCTGCGCAAAGGAATTACATATAAACAATACTGTATGCGTATATGATTTATATTATTTATATCTATACATATGCTACACACAAAGTGCATATTGAAATTTTAATAGAACTTCTAACACAAAAATATAAACATTGAAAGATCTGATGCTGGAGACTTGCCATTGGCTGTTGTATTTGAATATTTAATGAGGTAGGTCTATGCAAGGTTTGCATGATGTTTTGGGATGTTTTACAGTCATTTAAATATAATTATGTTTATTTATGTTTTGTGTAATAATATATAGAATATGAATTTTCTGATTCATATTTCTGAAGATGTTTTATGTATTTCTGGAAAAGTGTTACCATTGTGAAGATAACTGTTCCTGTGAGCTAAGAGCTGCTGACGGTGCAAATATGTTAAGATTCACAGATTATGGTGTTCATTATATTATGTTTCACGTGATAAAACGAATTGCGCACAGGGGGGCACAATGAGTCATTTGGGGGGGCACTGCCCCCTAATGCCCCCCCTTGGCGACGGGCCTGACATACATACAGTACTGTGAATAAGTCTTAGTATTTTCACAACCTTCACAATCTTTTGCTGTTGTGTGTCAGTAGGAAATTTACATTTTCAAATATTAATTTTGACATTAATTGTAATTATCCATAGAGATTTTTCAATGCACAAGGAGTCTAACAACAGCTGGTATGATCTGATCCCACCATCATCAAGTCCACCTGTGATTACATGAAGAAACAGAAAGAACTGAGACTAAATCCAGAAGAACTGCAGCAACGTCTCCAAGACACTGGAAGAAAACTTGCTGCGGTTCCTCTGTTTTTAGTCTGTCTCAGATCTTTTATGTTTCTTCATGTAATCACAGACAGACTCGATGATTGTGAGATCAGATCATACCGCCTGTTGTCAGACTCCTTGACTCCAAATATTTCACTGGATTATTACAATTATATATATATTATATATAAAATCAGTCTAGTAATAGAAAAAAAAAACATACTTTTTGTGTGGAGGGGTGTGTCTGCCACATTCACAATCCTAAAAATAAGAATAAAAGTATTATTACACACAATATTTAACAAATTACATGTAAAAATCAAATTTTTTGAGAAAATATGACTAACTATCACACGGAGGTAGTCACAATGATGTTAAATGACGTCATCAAACTGAAAAGATGTACATTTTATTTGAATAACTCTGATGCTCCCCATAACACATGAAAAATTAAAAAAATACACAAGACTTAACATCAGAGACACAGATCCATCATTTAAAAAAAAAAAAAAAAAAAATCTAGATATGTTGGGTTTGCAATGTTATAAAATGGAAGGAATGCCTCAGAACTAAAGTGTGCAGCAGTGACATTGATGAGCGCGACATTCAAGCTGGAAAAAAGTTTGAAGCGTGCATAATTAGATTTGGAAATATTGCTAGCCATAAATTAATTTGTATCACTTTGTTCCCTGGGCTAGCAAACTTGATTTAAATTGAGTAGCGTACGTATATCAAATTACTCCTTGTTTAATGACTCACATTTTGGTGGACATCACCATATCATGAATTTTTTCATTCAACACAGAAGATATTGATTACGACTTCAGCACCATTAGACCGAACCATCAAGGATTTATCCTGAACCTGCAGATCTGGACAGCTAAGGCATTTGCAAGTATCGCTTGAAGACTAAACAGCGATTTAGTATTAAGATTGTGAACCCCTTTTGTTAACAAAGGTGCTTTATAATATTGAAACTGATGGTTCGTCGCATGGAATGCCATCTTAGAATTGCCTTAAAGGTGCGGTAGAACGTCTTTTTAAAAGATGTAATATAAGTTTAAGGTGTCCCCTGAATGTGTCTGTTAAGTTTCAGCTCAAAATACCCCATTAACTGCCTATTTTGGGGCATCATTAAATATACGCCGATTCTGCGCGGCCCCTTTAAATTCTCCTGCTCTCCGCCCACGGAGCTCGCGCTTGCCTTTAACAGCATAAACAAAGTTCACACAGCTAATATAACCCTCAAAATGGATCTTAACAGGGCTAAAGCTAACATTACACACTGTTGGAGAGATTTATAAAGAATGAAGTTGTTTATGAATTATACAGACTGCAAGTGTTTAAAAAATGAAAATAACGACAGTCTTGTCTCCGTGAATACAGTAAGAAACGATGGTAAATTTAACCACATTTAACAGTATATTAGCAAAATGCTTAGAAAGACTATTTACAAATATCACTAAAAATATCATGATATCATGGATCATGTCAGTTATTATCGCTCCATCTGCCATTTTTCGCTATTTTCCTTGCTTGCTTACCTAGTCTGATGATTCAGCTGTGCACATCCAGACATCCTGCCCTTGTGTAATGCTTTGAACATGAGCTGGCATATGCAAATCTTGGGGGCGTACATATTAATGATCCCAACTGTTACGTAACACCTGTTCGTCTGAGGTCTTTTAAATAAATGAGATTTATATAAGAAGGAGGAAACAATGGTGTTTAAGAATCACTGTATGTCATTTCCATGTACTGAACTCTTGTTATTTAACTATGCTGAGGTAAATTCAATTTTTAATTCTAGGGCACCTTTAATGTAGTAATTATTGTATCCGAATGTTGTTTTTAGAATATTACAAGTTAAAAATTCCAGTGAGGAAACCAAAGTCATGTCTTTTCTCATAAACATAAAACACAACAGAACTATATGCTATTCACATGAGTATGTTTAAATGAAAGGATTTATACTTTAATTGATTAAATAAGTGCTTTAGGTGCCCTTTTGTACTCACGGTCGCACTGGCGTGACGTCACGGGCTGATGCTGGCCAATGTCATTGTCACGTTTTTACATGTACTTAAGACATCATCATGCCAAGGGCATTCCCCAAAGTGTCTTTGGACGCAGTGCAAGTTCCCATTCGAAAGGGAACAAACATGTTTAGGTTAATTATCACAATAAATTTGAACTACAAAATATTTTAATCAAAATCAAGACACTGAAATTTACTCAAATACTTTTGTGTACTTTTTTGAACTATGTAAGATGTAAGTTTTAGCCACTTCTGACGTGTGTGCAAAGTTTCATGTGTTTGAGCATGTTTAGGCCCTCAAAAATGCAATTCATTTCGGAGAAGAATAATTGACTGATCAGTTACAATAAGGTCCTCACACCATCGGTGCTTGGGGCCTAAATATTAAATGTTTAGTTCAGCTACTTTTATCTTGCACTTTGGCCATTAACGGAAGCGCTGTGCTGTAATTTGTGCCCAGCAGCTTGTGAACATAAAGCCCGCCTACTTTGATTTAATTGGTCATCTCAAATGACATTGATAGGCATCCTAGATGAGAAGGTTGGATATCTTGGCATAGTGCAATATTCTTGCAGCACCAAAGCAGAGTTAATATTATTAGGCAATTATGATGTTGGGATGCAGCAAAATTGGAATGCATCAAATATCTGTTATGAAAGGACAGCATTGAGCACAGAGAGTGAGGATCCACGTGCAGTTTAATGAGAAAATACAACCCACAGTCATAGTCCAAAAATCAGGCAGAGGGTCAAAGCACAAGTTATCAATCCAAATCTAAGACGAGGCAGATATCAGAACCAGGAACAACAAGACTGTCAGTAACAGAAAACACAAAAACATACTGACCCAGCTGAAACTGATAAACTTGAGTTCTGAGAAATGGAGTACAGGAATAACAGAGTGTGATAAGAAGGAAGGCTGCCATCTGCTGGTAAACAACTGCATCCGCAGCTGACAAATGTAACATTGCCCCTCCTTGAAGAAGCGGCTTCCAGACAATCCAACACAGAAGAACTGGTGGGAGGTGGAATGGAGGTGGATCTGGGGGCAGGAAGAGAAGCAGAGCCGAAAGCCAAAGACCAAGCTGGATGTGGCGAGATCATAAAGATGAAGATGGCCAAGGCAGAGCACATTGGACAGAAAGTCCCCAGGGTGGTGCATGCTGGACAAAAAGTCTCCAGAGCGGAGCGGGCTGGACAAATGGTCTCCAGGGTGGAGCAGGCTGGACAAAAGGTCTCTAGGGCGGAGTGGGCTGGACAAATGGTCTCCAGGGTGAACCAGGCTGGACAAAATGTCTCCAGGGCGGAGTGGGCTGGACAGAAGGTCGCCAGGGCAGAGCAAACTGGACGGAAGGTCTCCAGGGCGGAGCATGTTGAACCTTCTGAGGTCTAAAGGTTGGAGCATGCTGGACAGAAGGTCTTCAGGGCGGTGCATGCTGGACAGAAGGTTCTCAGAGGTGGATCTTCTAAATTTGACACAAAGCCCCAATGTGGATATGTCTAGGCATCCTCAGTCACAGCATCAACGACACCCGGGAAAACAAGGATGGTGTCCTTGACAGCTGAAGACTGAACGGTCTCATCCTTAACTGGAGGCTTTGGGTTGGCAATCCTGACTGCTGGGTGCTCAGGCATGGCTGCGCTGATGGATAGAAGTTCTGACATGACTGCACTGGTGAGTATGTAAACACTGGGACATTTAGCATTAGAGTGGGCACAGATGGAAAGTGCGGACCAAGTTCTGTGGTTAAAGGCGACCCACTTAACAACAACAACGCATAGTTCAGAAATTCACTGAACAACCCTTAAGGAGCATCATGGATCAACTTGTCCATCTGAAGTTTTCTGTTACAAAAGGACACCACTGAGCACAGAGAGAACCAGGAACAACAAGACAGACTACTCAGAAAACTGTCAGTAACAAAACACAAAAACAAGACTTTGTCCTGATACAAAGCCAAGAGGAGTATAAAAAGACAAGAGTTAGGCTACGTCCACTTAAAGCCGGAGCTTACCCTATCCGATCTTTTTTTTTCTTCGTCTCAAGAAATATCTGCGTTCAAACAAAACCATTGAAAAGACTCAAAATTATGTAGTATACCTGTACATGCTAGACCAGGCGCTGTAATTCTGCCACACAGATACACTTAAAACAGCAAATAAGACTTGGAGCATGCGCATAAACCTTGCGTGCTGTATAGAAAGTTAGTGAAGCTTAGAAATAACGCTTTATTTTGGCTCAGTAGCTTCTGCAGCACGAACACAAGCATCTAGAGTCTGCAATTGTTGTTGTTGTTGCTGTTTTGTGCTTTTAGCGGTGACTGACTAGGGTCAACGTGGGGTGATGACATCATTGTTTCACAAAATATATGGATAGGTTGTCCACACAAAATTGCAAAGACAGCATTTTCAGATTTATCCACTCTGGGACATGGTTTAAAAAAAAATAGCGGTTTCACCTTCCGAAAACGCGGATCTGTGTGGACAAAACGCCTATCCAATACAAAATTTCTGCGTATTCACAAAAATGCGTCTCTGTGTGGACGGGGCCTTAATTACATGGTTTAAACAAGACCCAGCTGAAACTGATGAACTAATAATGAACAGAGAGTTCTGGGAAATGGAGTCCAGATCTAACCAATCATAACGCCGAATGTTTGCTCTGCGATGTATTTTTCACTGCGTGAGAACATAATGTGTGGCGAGAGATCGGCACGCCTTGTCGGACGTAGTAACAGTAACTAGAGGGGGCAGGTCAATTGCATCCACAGCTGTAAGATGTAACAGTCTCCTCAGCTAAACAGTGCAGAAACATACCCAGATAGCTAGGTCTGCTTCTTGCCAGCAATTAAAGGGTGCCCATGGTCAAAAACCATTCAAACTTTAAATGACCAGAATGATACACATTTAGATTAGTTATTTACTTTTGGCTGGGACAATGCAATTTTGGCTGGGACTCAGCTGAGGAAGAGTTTGTGAAACCAACACCTGTTAGCCAGGTATTTTAATAGACACAAATATTTGCTTTCAGATAGTAAAACAGGGAAAACTAGATGAAAAAAGTTTGTCAAGCTTGAAAAAGCCGGGCCAGAAAGTTTGAAGCAGTGAATGTTCCCATTATTTTCACTAACATTCTTTAAAGGTTATGTAAATGTTAGGACAATGTTTATAGAGAAAAAAAAAGTAGTATGCGCACATCCCAGCTCAACTTAGCAGGTGCTCGATCATCAGAGTCAACAAACAAAAATCTGCACACTGCCACTGCTGCTCTCAAAATGTATTAAAAAGACAACGTTTCAACCAAGGAGGTCTTCATCAGGTCAGGCAAACAGTAAATAGTCAAAAAATGTCAATTTTTTATCATTTTCTCAACATGGTCAGTCACACCTGATACAATTCATTTCATCAACATGATCAATCACACCTAATACAGGGTTACAATTTATTACTAGTGTTGATTAGATTATTGGGTGATGAGTTTAAGGACTTTGGACAAAACGACATCGTGCCTCAGACTGAAAGGCTTCAGGTCTCAGGAAAAACAACGTCAGGTGTCAGGTCTTGTACAATTAGGCATCAGACAAAACAACCCTAAGACTAAAAGGCATCAGATGAAATGAACTCGGACAAAAAGGCATCAGACGAAATGGATTTAAGGAAGCGAAATGCCCTGGCTCAATGTGACGTCACATGCACGCAGTTTTCTACAAACCCGATTCCAAAAAAGTTGGGAACTCTTGCCTGTCTTTGTTTATCCTGTCCGCTGCCTGCCTCGACTCTCTGCCTGTTAACACTTATGAAAATTAACCATGGTTTTATTATATTAAAAGTGTGATAACTATGATTTTTTTTTTTTTTTTTTGTCAGATTGATACTATTTGTATAACAATAATTTTACTACTAATACCATAAACTATAGTGTAGCAAAACCATGGTTAATTTGTGGTTGCAATGGTTAACTACAATAACCATGTTTTTTGTTTTATTCTAGTAAAACCATGGTTAATTTTCATAAGGGAAGTAAAAAATCTTTCAAGCTATTAGACTGCATTGTATAACCACAGCTGCTTTGTGTACAAAGGTTACCAAGGAAACAGCTTTATTTCTGCTGTTCCAGCACCACCTACTGTCAGAGTTGATTAAATTTTAATTCAGATAATTGCTGTTTTTCTGCAGTCCAATGTGAAAAATTGCCATGTTCTTTTCTGTATAGAACCTAACCAGTGTAATATTTAATTAAAGATGTAAGAATAAAATTTCATAAGGTTGCCTATAGCTTATAGTACCTGTAAGTTACTGAAAGTGAAACCACACACAAAACACCGTCTCTCTCGCACTGTATGACGTGACAGACAACTAGTTGTCCAGTCCTGTTCCGTTCACACAGCGCGAAAATTTAGAGAATGTGAGTACTGAAAATTTACGGGTGTGAGTTCTGTTATAGAAAGCGGTTGTCACACCTGTAAATAACCGTACTGCGTGTCAACGTAACCGTATTAAAGACTCAAATACAGGACTGACAACCATATTCTGCCGCTGTGTGAACGTGGCCATATATAAAATATATTACATAACAATAACAAAGAACATTGCTAAGGGAATACATAAATAGCCTACATGAATACCATCAATAGATACATGCACACACACCGTACATCAGATATATATAAAATAATAGTTACAGATAAATATAAAAAGGAGGGGAAAATAAAAAGATAACTGAAGGATGGCATTACGATGGGATAAGCCAATAGAAAGTTATACAAAAAAAAACATAGCCAAAAAAAACAAAAACAAAAAACTGATGCCTTTTAGTCTGTTGCTTTTTTGTCTGAGTCCATTTCATCCAATGCCTTTTCTTCTGTGGTAGTTTCGTCTCATGCCTAATTGTACGAGCTCTGACACCGTTTTTCCTGATACATGAAGCCTTTTAGTCTGATCAGACGATGCCGTTTTGTCCGATGACTGAAGCCTTTTAGTCTGAGACATGATGAGAATTTGAGAATGTCCTAAAATGGACACCGTACAGGTGTGATTGATCATGTTGATTAAATGAATTGTATCAGGTGTGACTGACCATGTTGAGAAAATTATAAGAAATTGCAGTTTTTTGACTATTTACTGTTTGCCTGACCTGACGAAGACCTCTGTGGTCGAAATGTTGTCTTTTTAATATATGTTAAGAGCAGCAGTGGCAGTGTGTGATTTTTCTTTGTTGACATAATAGTGATTCTGATGATCGAGCACCTGCTCTATGTTGAGCTGGGATGTGCGCATACTACTTTTTTCTCTGTTTGCTTTTCATGTGCGGCACTCCTTTTTTTTTGTGAAGACTTTCATCGTTGGATTTAAGGTTTTTTGGTGATAAGATGGCAACTGGTAACACATTTGAATTCTCAAGAGGACTATGAAAGGATTATTTTAAAAGAATCTCTCTTTGAAGATGCATCTACATCAACTTCTGGGAATAATGATCTTAGACGGACTTTCAATAACCTCCTCATTAGAGAAACTAAACTTTTTCTATATGCAGTGACACCGAGTGATTACCTAGTCAAAGAAGAATTCCACGAGGACTTAGAATTCAAAAAGGGACAACTTTGGGCGTTTTGTGACAAATGGTGTGAAATCACTAACAAATATTCATTTGATCTGATGCCGCTAGGGCTGGGCGATATATCGCATGTGATTGTCATGTGCATTTTGTCAGTAAAGCCGGCTCCCTGATTACCGTGAAATCGTCATCACCTGCTTTTAAATGGAGCAGCATTTAATATACAGAGCCGTAGTTCACTGACAAGCTACTCAATATCGCATTCATTATCGCAGATGAATCACCTTCGATAATGAACCCGATATTGCGTAGCTTGTCAGTGATCTACGGCTCTGTCTATTAAATGGCGTTCCATTTGAAAGCAGGTGATGGCGATTTAGTGGTAATCAGGGAACCGGCTTTACTGACGAAATGCGTGTGACAAAATCGCATGCGATATATCGCCCAGCCCTAGATGGCGCTCCTTATCCAAGAAATCACAGAACAGCTGACTGTTGTCCGTGGTGAAATCGAGAGTACTTGTGAGAGTCTTGGAAAGACAATTGTTGATAAGGACAAATTGGAGGAGACCATCGCTGAATGTGAGCAACAACAAAAACAACTTGAGGTGGAGATAAAAGCGGTGAAGAAGAAAAAGTTTCATAGAGACGCTGATGATTACAAACTACAGCAGGTTTACACCTGGAGACAGCGCAAACCTACTCACAGCTGGTGAAATTTGTCTAGAAGGACTGACTCAGAACTTTTGACATCAGGTAATGACACAGATTCTGAACAGCTCAGCTTCGGTTCTTCCTCATCATCTTGTTTGGAAGACTGTTCAACAAGGTGGAGTTCTCGTCCAGTTCAAAATCTAAGAGCACGAGGAAAAAGAAAGCCTGCAGATGGGGTAAGAATAGATCATCAATATGGGACTCGTCTCAAGTCTCTACATCATTGAATTGTCAAAATGTAGTGAATCTTTCTAGTAAGTCCCTATAATCTGATTGTATACAAGCCCTTGAAAAGGTTTATTGTTTGTACCTACAAATGAATTTTGTGTCTTTGTTGATTTTCAAAAGTTCTTCAGAACGTTACGACTTAAAGAATTCTTCTCTAGTAAGCAGAGGTTATGTCTGAGTCAGGAGCAGCATAATACAAATTTACCTCCCGATAATTGTAAAAAATTTTCAATTAATTCTCGAGTTTTCTGTACAAACTCTACATTCATTCTACCAAAAAAATCGAACTCACTCATTGGTAACATATTGTCGATTGGTTGAAAGAGATGTGGGACAAGTTCTTGATAAAAAAAAAAACAAAAAAAAACGAGAATGTTTCTTTTAATAATTTACCTAAAGCCCAAAGGAATGCTCTACAAGAGTTAAAAATTGATAAATCTGTAGTTGTTAAACCAGCTGACAAGGGAGGTTCGATTGTTATTATGGATGCTCAGTATTATGATCAAGAAATTTATTGACAACTTGAAAATCCGTCTTTTCATAAAAAATTACAACTTCAATTTTTAAAGATGAAATACATGAGACATTACAAGATTTTCTTAAAAGAGGTGATTTAACGAAAAATGAATTGGATTTTTTTAAATAGTTGAATATCCAATTACTCCTGTAATTTACATTTAACCGAAAATTCATAAAGATCTTGTTAATCCACCAGGGAGACCTATTATTGCAGGTATGGGTTCATTAACAGAAAAAAAAAATATTGGTGTATTGATTCTTTTTTAAGTCTTTCTTCTTTTGTAAAGGATTCTATGGATATGATTAAAATATTACAGTCCATTACATTGCCTCACAATCAAGTATTACTTGTTTCATTAGATGTGGACTCATTATATACTAATATTCCACATGATGGTGGCAAACAAGCTATTGAATGTTTTTGAATGTGATCGTTTTAGTAACGAGTCAAAGCATTGAGTATTTAAAGACACTGACAACATTGGTGTTGACTAAAAACTTTATCTACAAAGATGACTTCTTTTTACAAATTAAGGGAACTGCAATGGGTAGCACAATGGCTCCCAATTATGCGAATTTGTATGTTGGTCATTTTGAACATGAATGTGTATTTAATCCTATGAAAAAAAAAAAAAGCTCTTCTTAAAACTGGCTAGTGTGTGAGCCATCACTAGTTTCAGAATACAATCATTAGTAACCATGTTAAAACTAGAAGATGCACTTTCAGGAAAATTAGGCGAAAAGGTCACAGGAACTTCAGAGCATTGTACCAAACTGATGGACTTATAGATATTTTCAATTTTTTTCATGAAGAAACTAAGAAACTTGTTACACTCCTGCACAGAGGAACAAATTGGTGACTTGATTGGTGCAAGAAGGCAGTTGATCGTCTTAAAAATCTTATTAGGGTTTGCAGCACCATCACTTATGATAGACGAATAGTAATTTGTTCTTGCTGCTTTAAGTGCTTCAGCGTATTGACTCAAGTGATCGTCATACATAAGCTTATGAAGTTAATCCTGATTTCTTATATTGTCATTCAAGCTGCCTATTTTTCATCTTCAGTGGTGTACCAAGGAGAAGATTTACTAAATGAAACAACACATTCTCTCCTAGGAGCTAATTCATCCAAAGCAGATGACAAAATAGAATTATAGTGATCAACAGTTTCAACATCTGAATGCTCTGAAATCAGGCAGGAGAGACTGTCAAAGTTAAGATTCTTGATATTTCTAAAACTAATTACCCTTTTTTGAGTACCTCTTAAAAGTGGAAAATTTAAATTAAAAGTGAGAAGCTTATGATCACTGATACACAAGTCACTACTATCAAGCTGATCAATGTCCACCCCAACAGTACATACCAGATCAAGTGTGTGAACTTTATTATGAGTGGGAATTTTCACATGCTGAGTCATGTTAAAACAGTCTAATGCATCCATTAAATCAACTGTTAGATTACTATTAGAGTTATCCACGTGAATATCAATGTCACCAGTCACAATCATTGCTGGACAAACAGCACTAAGAGATGTAAGTAGCTCTGTGAGTTCAGTAAAAAACAAAGGATTTGGTTTTGGAGGTCGATATATGAGTACAATAAGGACAGGTGAGACACCGTTCACTTTAAAAGCAATGCACTCAAATGATGTTACACAGGGAATGGTAATTTCTGTGACGGATATATCAGCTCTGTAGATAAAGGCGGCGGTCTCGCTGTTACCACTTAGACGTGGCTTCTCAATATATCCCGCTGGAGCACTCATATTTAAGTTAATAAATTCATTTGGCTGGTGCCAAGTCTCACAGATACAAAAGACGTCCAGAGAATTGTTCCATATGATATCATGAAGTACAGCAGTCTTATTATTCAGTGAACGAACATTTAGGTGTGCAAATCGAGCAGTTTCAAGTCGCATTTTCTGATGAGTCAGTTGCGGATAACACAAGTTTGCATGGCAAACACCACGTAGTAGAGAATGCTTTTGTGTATCAGAGTCCTTGGATCGAGAGCATAAAACTTTAATGCCAGTCCCAGCTATGAACATTCCGCCGTGATCCTCTGTGTAAATATTTCGGCCGACGTAAAAGCCGACATGATTTCAAGGTCTTTAGAACACAGGCGT
Organism: Chanodichthys erythropterus; assembly: GCF_024489055.1. Classification (NCBI taxonomy): domain Eukaryota; kingdom Metazoa; phylum Chordata; class Actinopteri; order Cypriniformes; family Xenocyprididae; genus Chanodichthys; species Chanodichthys erythropterus. The sequence goes on along the minus strand of NC_090234.1, from coordinate 42,274,055 downwards.
CGGGAAATAAGTAATGTTCCAGTCAGAGAAGTTCAGCAAAAGAGTACCTTAACATGATGAAATCCAACTGTTGAAGGACCCGCTCTCCACGAAGCCCAGACAGGGTCATAATAATGATGATGATGCAAAGCAAAGGAATCCGCATGATAGGAGCAGCAATATCCAAACTGAGTCACTTGAAATAGAATCCAGATGCGTTATCACATCGCAGCATGTGAATAGCTATCACACAGGCCGCAGCGTTCCCAGTCAGCAGGATCAACAATCCCAGGATGTTTTGCCCAAAAACCACGATAAACTCCACGGTAGAACTCCAGTGTCAGAAAACAGCATAAAAAGAAATCAAATAATAAAATCTCAACTGTTCAAAACAAACGAATGAGGTAATAAATAAAAATACGGTCGGAGAAGCGGCAGCCAACATGCGCCAGCGTTCTCTCCACCGGAAGTCAACATGATAGGTAAAACAAAATGATGGTTTAAAAACACATATAGCCGAACACAGAAGTAATTTACAGTGGGTACGGAAAGTATTCAGACCCTCTTACATTTTTCACTGTTTGTTATCTTGCAGCCATTTGCTAAAATCATTAAAAGTTCATTTTTTCCCCTCATTAATGTACACACTGCACCCCATATTGACAGAAAAACATATTGACATTTTTGCAGATTTATTAAAAAAGAAAAACTGAAATATCACATGGCCCTAAGTATTCAGACCCTCTGCTCAGTATTTAGTAGAAGCACCCTTTTGATCTAATACAGCCATGAGTCTTTTTGGGAAAGATGCAACAAGTTTTTCACACCTGGATTTGGGGATCCTCTGCCATTCCAGTTCTGTCAGGTTGGATGGTAAACGTTGGTGGACAGCCATTTTTAGGTCTCTCCAGAGATGCTCAATTGGGTTTAAGTCAGGGCTCTGGCTGGGCCATTCAAGAACAGTCACAGAGTTGTTGTGAAGCCACTCCATTATTTTAGCTGTGTGCTTAGGGTCATTGTCTTGGGCCAGTCTGAGGTCCTGAGCACTCTGGAGAAGGTTTTTGTCCAGGATATCCCTGTACTTGGCCGCATTCATCTTTCCCTCGATTGCAACCAGTCGTCCTGTCCCTGCAGCTGAAAAACACCCCCACAGAATGATGCTGCCACCACCATGCTTCACTGTTGGGACTGTATTGGACAGGTGATGAGCAGTGCCTGGTTTTCTCCACACATACAGCTTAGAATTAAGGCCAAAAAGTTCTATCTTGGTCTCATCAGACCAGAGAATCTTATTTCTCACCATCTTGGAGTCCTTCAGGTGTTTTTTTAGCAAACTTCATGCAGGCTTTCATGTGTCTAGCACTGAGGAGAGGCTTCCGTCGGGCCACTCGGCAATAAGGCAGCAACTGGTGGAGGGCTGCAGAGATGGTTGACTTTCTACAACTTTCTCCCATCTCCCGACTGCATCTTGAGCTCAGCCACAGTGATCTTTGGGTTCTTCTTTACCTCTCTCACCAAGGCTCTTCTCCCCGATTGTCACGGTTCACACAGAAACAAGAAGGTAGATCCAATTGCGGCAGAAGCATTTATTAAAGGGTAATCCAAAGACGCAATACAAAGAACAGGCAAGGGTCAAAATCCATGAAGACAGTCCAAACAAACGGATACAAAATAACACAAAGAAAACCAAACACGAGAATCAGAAGAACATGTAACATTAACAACGAACCACACCAAAGACAGGAACAACTCCGTATAAATAGACAGACACTAATGCCATAATACAAAACAGGTGGGTGCAATGACGTGAGATGATTAGTCCGGGAAGTGTGTATTGGGATATGTAGTCCATGTAACCGGTGATAATGAGAGTCTGGGATGGAGTGCCCTCTAGTGGCTGAAAGGGCACCCTCACTGGTGATTATGACACAGATAGCTCAGTTTGTCCGGACGGCCAGCTCTAGGAAGGGTTTTGGTCATCCCGAACGTCTTCCATTTAAGGATTATGGAGGCCAATGTGCTCTTAGGAACCTTAAGTGCAGCAGAAATTGTTTTGTAACCTTGGCCAGATCTGTGCCTTGCCACAATTCTGTCTCTGAGCTCTTCAGGCAGTTCCTTTTGACCTCATGATTCTCATTTGCTCTGACATGCACTGTGACCTGTAAGGTCTTATATAGACAGGTGTGTGGCTTTCCTAATCAAGTCCAATCAGTATAATCAAACACAGCTGGACTCAAATGAAGGTGTAGAACCATCTCAAGGATGATCAGAAGAAATGGACAGCACCTGAGTTAAATATATGAGTGTCACAGCAAAGGGTCTGAATACTTAGGACCTTTTTTATTAAATCTGCAAAAATGTCAACAATTCTGTGTTTTTCTGTCAACATCCTTAAAAAGTATAAATCATAAACATAAAACATCTTTAAAACATTTTATAAATGTCTATTTAACACCCACGAAATACTCCACATGAGCAAAAGCTTTCATTTGCAAGTATCATTTGGATTGGCAAACTCAGTTCTGGATGGCCTCTGTCCTGCAGAGTTTAGCTCCAATCCTAATCAAAATCACCTGAACCAGCTAATCAAGGTCTTCAGGATTACTGAAGGGGCAGGTGAGTTTTATCAGGGTTGAAGCTGAACTCTGCAGGTCAGTGGCCCTCCAGGACTGAGTTTGACCATCCCTGCTTTAAAAGTATCAAATACAAGTGTCTAAATATAAAAATTTGTTATTATATTGGTTTTAATCTTTCTTTTTTTTATACTCAAAATGTGCTAAAAGATCTGATTGACTGATCTAGTTGTTCATGATCACCAGCCACGAGCTCTGTGAATGTGAGCGTGACTGTGGATGCAGTGCCTGTGGCTGGACGCTCTGAGGTTCCCCTGGTGACCTGCACAGCTTCCACAGCGGAGCCTGCTGCTGAGGTGTCCTGGCATTTGGGCACTTTCTCTAGTTCTGTGAGGATATCGACCAGCACAGTGAAACATCTGAATGGGACGTTTACTGTCAAAAGCAGTCTGATTGCTACTCCTACTGTACAGATGAATCAACAGCTTGTCAAGTGTGTGATCAGACATTACACGATGAAAGAGGAATTGAGAATTGATCACAAGATCACTGTGCACTGTAAGTGGTGTGAGTCTTTATAAGATGACACAAACTGCACACATCTGGTTGACAGTAATTAAAGGGTTAGTTCACCCAAAAATGAAAATTCTGTCATTTATTACTCACCCTCATGTCGTTCCACACCCGTAAGACCTTCGTTCATCTTCAGAACACAAATTAAGATATTTTTGATACAATCCGATGGCTCAGTGAGGCCTCCATTGCCAGGAAGATAATTAACACTTTCAGAAGCCCAGAAAGCAACTAAAATAATATTTAAAATAGTGGTTCAACCTTAATGTTATGAAGCAACGAGAATACTTTTTGTGTGCCAAAAAACAAATAACAACTTTATTTACCAATATCTAGTGATGGGCGATTTCAACACACCACTTTATGAAGCTGCTTAACAAATCATTTGTTTTGAATCAGTGGTTCGGAGCATGAATCAAACTGCCAAAGTCACATGATTTCAGTAAACGAGGCTTTGTTACATCATAAGTGTTTCGAAATTTCAGTGGTTTACCACTGGGGGGCGTGACTTTGGCAGTTTGATACGCACTCTGAAACACTGATTCGAAACAAATGATTCAATAAGCTTTGTAGCTTCATGAAGCAGTGTTTTGAAATCGGCAATCACTAGATATTGTTGATTAAAGTCATTATTTGTTTTTTTTGGTGCACAAAAGTATTCTCGTCACTTCATAACATTAAGGTTGAACCACATTAACTGTTTTAAATATGTTTTTAGTACCTTTCTGGGCATTGGATGTTAATTGTCTTGCTTGCAATGCAGGCCTCTCTTATCCATCAGATTGTGGAACGACATGAGGGTGAGTAATTAATGACAGAATTTTTATTTTTGAATGAACTAACCCTTTAAGTATGCTAAGTTGACTTTTATTTCATTAATATATGATCTGCAAGTGAAAGTTTTTTTTAAATTATATATATGAAGAGTTTCGTTGCAAAACGAGATAAATCCGTTTTTAACATTTTTGTCAAAACATGTTTATTATTATGTTATCATGTTATTATTTTGTTTTATGGTGCTACTTAGCTGTATTTTTTAAGTTATGAAGGTTTAAATCAAAACAAACCAACTGCAGTTGAATTGATATTAATTGGAATGCACAACCAAAAAACAAGATTTTTGAAAAATTAAAAAAATGGATTTATCTCGTTTTGCAACGAAACTCTTCATATATACTTTTAAGATTTGAAGTATAGTAGGAGTGCACATTCAGTACTATTAAGCAGACTTTTTCACAATCATTGTATTTAAATATTTGTTTTTCATTACTGTAAATATTGATTTATCTTTTTATCCAAATGTTTACACATTTATTATTTGATTTATTATCTGATTGTAGATTGATCAGTTGATTTGTCATTTGAACTGGTTGCACAAATGTATACAGGAATTTGTTTAGCTGGATTGTAGTTTACATGTGAGAACTTTGCAGTCATATGTTTGTGTTTGTGTGTTTTAAAGATCCACCTCAGCTGGTCTTTGTGACACCTTTCGAAAATCACTCTAATGCTGAAGTGTATCAGTGTGAGGCAGATGCCAATCCTGCAGCTGCACACTTCAGCTGGTACAGGTAGGAAATCCAATATGCAAATATAATAATTATGATAATTAATTTCAGTATATATATGGGGATAGAGATCAATGGGCAAATTTGACCAGGATGCCGCGGTTACACCCCTACTATTTTTTTATTTTTTTTTGATGATGTGACTCAAATGTAATTAATATAATTAATTATCAACAACTGTCATAAAATAGTTTTGTCATGTGCAGAATTCACCGTAATGTATTGTCATATTAAGGTTAAAAAAAAAAAAATAAAAAAAAAATTATATATAGTAAAAGAAGTGCTAAATGATCATTACTAGATTGAATTTAATTTAATAATTCTGTATGTTGGCATAATATTTGAGTGTTCTCGACTTTGAGATTACAAACCAAAGTTGTTTTGTATGAAAAACATCTAAATTGGAAGTGGAACTCAAGTTTTCCTCTGATAGTCCTGTCTTTGTTCAATGTGTCTTTGGTTGTTTTGAGCTTGAGCACATGACTCTGTCTGTGTTTGTGTTGGCCATGTGCTCCTCTTGTCCCACCTCCTTGTTTCCAATTACCATGCCTTCTTGTTTAGTCCTTCATGAGTCCTCATTTGCCTGAGTATGCTCACATGTTCCTCATGTTCTCAGCTCCCTTTTCAATGTGCTCTCTTTCCCTCATGTTTTGCCAGTTCGTTATATATTCTGCCTTGTGTGAGGTAAACCTTGTGCTACTGTGTTATTCCATGAGCTATTGTATGCTTTGTTGTCAATAGTTTGTAGTGGATGCTATTTTAGATTATTTGTAGCTCTGTTCTCGTGGTTCTGTCTGCCACCTGTGCCAGTGAAGTATTATTTAGTTTTCACCATCTGCCTTGTCCTTTCTTGTCTCTCCTAATCTTTTTTCTTCTAATCTCCCTGACAGAAAAATCAACACTAGTTTAAAATGGTTGTCTGATCACAAAATGATTGTGAACTTCACTACTTTCTTGTAAAAGCTGATTGATGTATGAAATCTTAAAAGATTCAGTTGAACCAAAACCACTGTACTATAGAGCAAATGTTCACAATGGTCGTTATACCTGCATCTGGAGTGTGGCTGCAGGGAGGGAGAGCTGAGTCGAGGATCTATGTGCAAAGGGTACTTCTATTACAGTTTTTTACAGACGCTAGGACACATTTCTCAATACTTAGGTCACTTTTGCAAAACTCTTCACACAGTGAGCACAACAGAAGTCTATTTGGGCTGAGGATCAATTATCATTGCTTTGGTACAAAATGCATTCAATGACCACATCTCTCAAATTTCATAAATTCTTTTCTCACTCAGACACAACAACTGCCAAAACTCTTTGGCCAATTTGCACATGCTTACATACCGTTTTCAAAACTGTTAAACTTATGTTCAAAACAATAACATCATACAAAACTGAATAAGACAGCAATTTGCTACATTCCTACAGTAATATTTTAATTAAATATATTTTAAATCTTAAAAGTAAATGCTATGAAAACAATTGAATTGTATCTGTATCAGTGGATGGTGTGTTACAAATTCTTGTATTTTGAAATTACAAAAAAATAAAAATAAATAAACAACATAAAATATTGACGAATTCTGCATCATGTCTGATTCATTCCAGTAACAAATAGTGCAGTGAATTATAAACAGAGATGTGTCCTGGTTTTACACAAGAAAACATTGTATAATGCTACATGTTGTTGTGTTTTTTAGGTCATTGTTTTGTGGGTGACAAAGTGTGTTTGTCAACCTAGTGTTCTGGAAGAATGAGTTGTTTGAGACCTGAATAAAATGTTTTGATAGTTGTAGTGCATTTTGAATGTGAAATGAACTGCTTTGCCAAACTGAAAGTTGGTTAGGAGAACTGTGTGAAGAGCTTTGCAAAAGTGACCTAAGTATTGAGAAATGTGTCCTAGCGTTTGTAAAAAACTGTAATCCAAACAAAAGACAAAGCCACTAGGGCCATGTAAAGGCAGGAACACACCAAGCCGACGGTCGGTCATTAGGCAGTTTTTGTTTGTCGGCCGACTAACTTTTCTCAGTGTGTTCCGCACCGTCAGCTGAAGTTGATCCTAAATGGCTTCTTTTTTTTTTTTTTGTCCGATTCGACATGTTGAATCTGTGTCGGAGCTCGTCGGTCCATCGGGCCACCAGAGATCAGCTTAACTGGATCATCACAGAGTTCAAACTTTATTTATTTTGAATTAAGGAAGTCTTTTATGGTTTTTCCTTTTTTTTTTTTTTTTTTTTATTAATTCCTCTGCCAGCTTTTTTTGCACTGGAAAGCCAATTAGTGTACATGTGTGATCGAACAGGTCAACAGCTTCAAAAAGGAAAGGCCACTCTTCCAATACTGTATTTACATTGCTTCCTTTGTTGATGGATGCAAGCTGGATACAATATGTTTCAGCCATCAATTTTCTAGTGCAGGACTCCTGAAGATCATGAGATATGAAGATACTTCTCCTTGAAGGAGAATATGAAGACTCTCCTTGAAGGAGAATATGAAGACTCTCCTTGAATATGAAGACTCTCCTTCACTCACGGCATTTAGGGCTTCTACCTCTTCGGCATCCGTAAATCGCCGCCTTTTACTCATTGTGACTTTATTTATGAAACTGAAAGGCGTTGCTTAGCAATGTACAATGTTTAAACATAAGGGGACGCAAAAATGACCAAGCGAACATACAGGCATTATATAGCGGGTAAATTTGACCCGCGCGGCGCTTATAGGTATAAATGCCCCATTTTATGATCTGGTTTTATCTAAACAATTTTTAACACCAAGGGATTGTAAATTACACAATTTTAGTAAAAGTCAATGACTGGGAGACTTGAATGTGTTTTTTATTGAAAACCTGTTATGAACATTTGAAAAACAGCTACAGATAAAATTTACCCCGTTGGCGGTTCTAGTGTTAAGGTGCTATATAGCACCACTGCCATACAAAGAACCTGTTAAGCCCCTTTAAAGGTTCTTTACGAGCTAAAGAACCACTGTTGGGGCTGTTTAGCACCATTTTTGTTGAATAAATAAAATGCGATATGGCACCTCTTATGGGTTCTGCATAGCACCATTTGACAAAGGTGCTGTAGAGTGGTTCCCTTATGATTACTAGCCAATAACAACTTTTAGTGCTATATAGCACTTTTCTTTTTTCTTTTCTTTTTTCTTAGAGCAGGGATATTTATCTACAACCTGCTTTGCTCTTCCAGGCCAATCATCAATGACAATTCTCTCTTCTCTCACTGGGTCTTGGTCTTTTCTTTCCATTAAAGGAAAGCATGAGGTTTGAGTGCATTTTGTGCCATGGTACAACATATACCTCATTAGATGTGGAACACGCTACAGAACTTTGTGTCAGAGATGGTGTTTGAAGTGCATGAATATTCTGATGAGGAGACGGAGAATCGGACCAAAAATGAGCAACCAAAAATGAGGAACATGAGCAATGGACATTAAGTAATAACAATATGGTACATGCAAATACAAGTCAAGGCCTCCTGCTCTAATCACTTTAGTTCTGATCAAAATCGTATAGCAAGATTTGGGGCAGATTTATCTTTAATAATAATAATAATAACAATAATAATAACAATAATAATAACAATAATAATAACAATAATAATTATAAAAGATACAAGTAAAATCAAATGAGCTAAATTGAACAATTAAATTTAAGGTATACAAGCTTTAAATTGTAACCCATTGCTTATAGTAATCTACACTGTTTATGCCAATCATATCGAGTCTGAGTGAATCCATCAAATCATTTCTGAGTGATGGCATAACTTTGATACACTCCATAGTGGGATATGTTTAAGTGGGAGAAGTAACCTTGCACATCTGTGGTAAAAAAGAAAATGAAGTAAAGTCACTGAGCTTGTCAAGATTTTTACAGATGAGCTTTATCGGAAGCATTTTTATCCATTTCGTACACTCCAAGCTCAGGCACCCAGCTAGCAGTTTTCCCCCGCAGCAAAAGTAGGCCAGTTGTTTCATCTTTGATAAAAATGCTAACTATTTGTATCTGTCTTTTGGTGTATTTCAGTAAGCCATGCATACCATTTGCGTATGAAGTGTCTCTAACTTGAATTTTATCTGTGACAACTGAGTTAACTGAGGTAAGTCCAAAGTCTGCAACTGCTTCTCTTATGCTACTATCATAGAGCTCTGGATAAAAGCTAGTGGAGTCTGAAACTTGAACTGTTTGGCTAAATAAATTGCCACTACTCTGAAATGCTTGAAACAACTGATGTCTATGAGCAAGGGACTTTCCTACTTGACCTGATGCACCTTTTGAAATGGCTATGCTTGCTTTCGAAGTGCATGGACAAGTATGTATGAGTGGACCAAACTGTAAAGTCAAGTCAGCATAGTGAAGCAGAAAGTGGTGTTTTGTTCTGAGATTTGCATGTGGATATAACCGGTGTCTCATTTCTACATACTCTTTGATCAGCACTTTCATGTAAGCAATCTGAGACTCTGAAAGTCTAGGCGCACAGACAAATTCAACCAACTCCCTCAGTAGAAGTACCAGCTGCCAATTGTTAGCAACCTCAAAAGCCTCCCGTTTTGGGCTGCATGGCCTCCAAGCTTTACTCCTTTGTTGGGTAGAGCATTTGGTTTGTTGCTGCTTTCACCAGGAAAGGGTCTGAGTCTGTCATTTAGTGACTCGTAACTGAACCACATTTTGTTTGAATTAAGTACTGCAAACACATCGCTAGGTCATAATCAACAACACCCTCAAACAAATTATGTGCTAGGCAGGGCGGTAATCCATGGTGACACACATGGAAGTTAGTCAGTTTGTTGAAAACACTTGTGTTTAAAGGCAGGAACACACCAAGCTAACGGTCAGCCGTCGGGCAGTTTTTCCTCAGTGTGTTCCGCACCGTCGGCTGAAGTTGGTCCTCATCGCCTTTTTTTCCCGTCCGATTCTAAATGTTGAATCGGCGTCGGAGCTCATCGGTCTGTCGGGCCTTTGATCATTCTGATTGGCTTTTCAGCTGCTGGTTCAGAAAGGCATTTCATCTCACGCAGGCGCAGAACTAACGTGCTGCTTGGCCGCTGGCTGTTTAACGTTGCTTTGGTGTGTCAGTGCAACTTTGGACCCAGACGCTGTCGACGTGAGCCAACCCCGCAGTCTGCTTTCGTCGCCACTAGTTCGTCGGCGTCGGCTTGGTGTGTTCTGGCCTTAATGCCTTGATGCATGGTCACTTCAAGGTGTATGTCCAAAAACTGCACAGACTCTTTATTACCAGCAGGATCTCTCTGAGTGACAGCTGTGAGAGGGTTAGCGTGAAATTCATCTCTTGTCATCAAGCAGTATCTACAGAAATACTCAGCAGTGCCAAAATTTTCTGTTAACCCACTAATCGTGTGGGAGCCCAGGTTATCTCCCATTATGCATGGAACCGTCCCTGTATATAGCTTTCCCTTAAAAGATATGCCCTTTACCTCCAGCTCACGCAAGTCTCAACATGTCTCAAGCTTACTGAAAACTCTATCCACTCCAAAATATTTTCAGTCTTTCTCTAAACAGAGTATGGCCAACTGTATTTGATCAACAGTTGACCAGTTGTGTGGATAGAATTTCCCCAGAGTGAAGTAGACTAAACTTTGTGCTTTTGCTTGGTGGATCCAAGAGGATTAGCCATCTCAAAAGAGTCTTGAAAAAGCTTTAATGAGTCTGGGTCTGACACAAACATGGCATTAGATCTAATGGCATGGCCATCAGTGAAATGAGTGTGTATAGAGTGTACCATCTTCAACAAGAAGATGGTTGAAGCTCTGATAGGTTGCATCATATAAAATCGCATCATTCTGCTCATATGCACTTTTCCCAAGACATCTTAAGGTCTCAGCAGAAACAACATACTGTTCAAGATCTCGAGACAACACATTCATTGAATATTCCTGTTGAATATCCAGAAGAATTTGCATTTTATTTGCTATCTCTGTAATTGTGGAGGCCGGAACTAATTGTTTTGCCTGCAAACCCTAGTAAAACAGAGCTAGATTGTCTGTGTAGGCATCTTGTACTTCATTCTTACATTGGTCTGCATTAACCACATCAATTTCTTCAGGTACACTATCATCAACATGTGCTCCCTCACCTGGAGAAGACTGTTCTGCAACTTCACATACAAACCCGATTCCAAAAAACTGTACAAATTGTGAATAATAAAGGAATGCCATAATTTTACAAATCTCTTATATTTTTTTTCACAATAGAATATAGATGACATATGAAATGTTGAAAGTGAGACATTTTGAAATGTCATGCCAAATATTGGCTCATTTTGGATTTCATGAGCGCTACACATTCCAAAAAAGTTGGGACAGGTAGCAATAAGAGGCCGGAAAAGTTAAATGTACATATAAGGAACAGCTGGAGGACCAATTTGCAAATTATTAGGTCAATTGGCAACATGATTGGGTATAAAAAGAGCCTCTCAGAGTGGCAGTGTCTCTCAGAAGTCAAGATGGGCAGAGGATCACCGATTCCCCCAATGCTGCGGCGAAAAATAGTGCAGCAATATCAGGAAGCAGTTTCTCAGAGAAAAATTGCAAAGAGTTTGAAGTTATCATCATCTACAGTGCATAATATCATCCAAAGATTTAGAGAATCTGGAACAATCCCTGTGCGTAAGGGTCAAGGCCAGAAAACCATACCCTTAGATGGCACTGCATCACATACAGGAATGCTACTGTAATGGAAATCATAAACACAATCCACTGTGCCATTCGCCGTTGCCGGATAAAACTCTATAGGTCAAAAAAGAAGCCATATCTAAACATGACCAGAAGCGCATGCGTTTTCTCTGGGCCAAGGCTGATTTAAAATGGACTGTGGCAAAGTGGAAAACTGTTCTGTGGTCAGACGAATCAAAATTTGAAGTTCTTTTTGGAAAATTGGGACGCCATGTCATCCGGACTAAAGAGGACAAGGACAACCCAAGTTGTTATCAGCACTCAGTTCAGAAGCCTCCATCTCTGATGGTATGTGGTTGCATGAGTGCGTGTGGCATGGGCAGCTTACACATCTGGAAAGGCACCATCAATGCTGAAAGGTATAGCCAAGTTCTAGAACAACATATGCTCTCATCCAGACGTCGTCTCTTTCAGGGAAGACCTTGCATTTTCCAACATGACAATGTCAGACCACATACTGCATCAATTACAACATCATGGCTGCGTAGAAGAAGGATCCGGGTACTGAAATGACCAGCCTGCAGTCCAGATCTTTCACCCATAGAAAACATTTGACGCATTATAATGAGAAAGATGCAACAAAGAAGACCTAAGACAGTTGAGCGACTAGAAGCCTTTATTAGACAAGAATGGGACAACATTCCTATTCCTAAACTTGAGCAACTTGTCTCCTCAGTCCCCAGACGTTTGCAGACTGTTATAAAAAGAAGAGGGGTTGCCACACAGTGGTAAACATGGCCTTTTCCCAACTTTTTTGAGATGTGTTGATGCCATGAAATTTAAAATCAATTTATTTTTCCCTTAAAGTGATACATTTTCTCAGTTTAAACATGTGATATGTCATCTATGTTGTATTCTGAATAAAATATTGAAATTTGAAACTTCCACATCATTGCATTCTGTTTTTATTCACAATTTGTACAGTGTCCCAACTTTTTTGGAATCGAGTTTGTAGATGAACTGGTGCTATCTGGGTGACATTCCACCTTCTATGATATCTGGAAATATGAGATGAAAATTATGTTTTTACATTGAAAGTCTTAGAACATCCATCAAAGGGAAAAGTTACAGTCAGCCCCTCTTGTATGGGGCTACTCAAGTGAAACAGAAGCCTATTCTGTGATGCATGAATTCATTGAACATTTTAATTGTATAGATACATTCCGGTTTCAAGTTTGTCTGGCCCTCCTGTTTGGTCAATATAAAAACAACGATGGTAGTGACCCCTTACATTTCATTAGTAGTGCGATGAAGGCACTAAATGTCCAATACACACATAATATTGTAATTCATTTGCCACAGCTGCTTAACGTTACTACAACATATATGCCTGGCTTGGAACAATGCTAAATAAATGCCACTACCAACAAATATAAGTTAATAATTCAATAAATAAAAAGTGAGGGCACAGTAACAAATACATTGAGCATATTTACAAATATCAGCTAAATCAGAAAAATGTATAAATCATTGTGCAAGAACATAGGCCTACAACACAGCATAGTGAAGCAGAAAGTGGTGTTTTGCTCTGAGATTTGCATGTGGAAATAACCGGTGTCTCATTTCCACATACTCTTCGATCAGCACTTTTATGTAAGCCATCTGAGACTCTGAGACTTTCAGAGTCATCACATGTCTGTACATGGCCTGCCACACACCCGAATTTTTGGGGCACAATGACAAGAGTAGATTGTGTGGCTGAGACAATGTCAATGAAAAGATGGGAGGCTATCAAACAATTTCTACACTGTGTCAACAATGACGAACAGGTACCTGCTGAACAACCTGGCTATGACAAGCTGTCCAGCAGGTGTATGCAGGTGCATACATCTGCGTAATGTTGAATTTTCATGAACTACAATGTTTTTGGTTTCTTGCCAATGTTTTATGGTACAAGATAAACAGTATTATTTGTTTTTAACTGTATAAATTTGCATTTTAAATAATATTCATGAAAAATGTAATGAAATTCATTCAATAATATAAAGCAGAATAAAAGCACAAGATGTTGGAAAGTATGTATAAGGTGTTGTTTATAATTTCTGTTAAAGCTTATAATAGCACCAATTGATTCAATACAAACAACATTTTTGAGGAAAAATATTAACTATATACACTTACACTTATTCTAAGTTAATTCCACTATTGGATGATGCAACATATCATAAAATACCTTAAAAAAAAAAAAAAATCCTTTTTTTTTTTTTTTTTTTACAGCACCAAGTTAAGCCATTCTAAGAAAAGAAAAAGAGTCAAAAAATTTTTTTTCTATAGGTCTATCATAATGTGTGCGGTAGAACGTTAAAACCAAACTACACTAAACCGATTTTATATTCTTTGCTCTTTTTCATGGAACAGCAAACACCAGACTATCCCTAATGATGCCATTAAAATAGAAGGGAACAAAATCATCTTCTTGGATCTGACATCTGACCTCAATGGCATGTATATCTGTAAAGCTTCAAACGAGTATGGTACAGGAATCGGCTCACTCTACTGGCAAAAAGGTGATTTCCTTTTGTTTACTTACAAAAAGTTTATCAAGAGATTGAGATGGTGGTAATGTGGAATGCCTGACATAAACCATACATTTATTTTCAAGAGTGCATGTTTTGGTAAAAGAATATACTGTAGTCTAAACAAACAGCTGTATTTATCATGGCTCATCTCTTTTCTAGGAGAAAAGACAAAAGACTACCATCCTGAGCTTTGAGTCCTTTGTCCTGGATGTAATTTTCAAAGCACATGTCATGAATATGAAGGAGGTTTCCCACTCTTCCATGAACACCAGATTCAAGAACTTTCGAGGACTTTTTAAAGCACAATTTATATTATATCAAGCACCTATCAAATTGACATCCCAGTATACGGAGCGTCATTAAAGACCTTTAACCCTCCTATTGCATTTGCATCCATTTTAACCCGGAAGAGGTACAGAATCATTTGTACATTAATTTTGAAAATATATTTACCGCTTTCTTATCCCTAATGTTAACAATTATTCCACTCTAGTTTTTGGTTTTCATTTTTATGAATCAATACTTGAGTAAAAACATTATACTAATATAGAGAGAATATTATAAAAATAAATTTTCCAATTGAGTGAAAAAATAAGGATTATATGGATTGTAATTGTGGTTTATAAAGTCAGAATATATAAACTTGCAATGCTGAGAAAAAAAATCAGAATTGAAATTTATATCTCACAATTCTGGCTTTATTAGACACAATTCTGGCTTTATATGAAGCAATTCTGACTTTGCAAATCACGATTGCGAATAGGGTTGTGCACAAAGAGTCGAATATTCGATCTGTAATTAATATTCGAAAAATAAAAATACTATCCGAATTTTACGATGTTGCTTTTCTGGCCATAAATGCAGTGAATCCCCCAGCCAACATTTGTATGTGGGGCCCATATGGGTATGAAATGGGCTGAAAAATGGGCCCTATGTAGGATTGTCCGCATGTTCCATAATGACCCCATGTTAATTGCCCACATGGATTTCAGACAGGTTTGCACTTGTCAATAGGTGGGCCCCAAGTGGGCAACTTGTGCAAGACCCATCTCTGTCCCAGCTTTAACCCAGATACTATTTTTATGTGGGGCCCATGTGGGTTTGAAATGGGCTCTATATGGGATTGTCCGTGAGTTCCATAATGGCCCCGTGTTAATTGCCCACATGGATTTCATATAGGTTTGCACTTGTCAATAGGTGGGCCCCAACTGTGCAACATGCACAAGACCCATCTTGGTCCCAGCTTTAACCCAGATACTATTTTTATGTGGGGCCCATGTGGGTTTGAAATGGGCTGAAAAATAGGCTCTATATGGGATTGTCCATGGGTTCCATAATGGCCCCATGCCAATTGCCCAGATGGATTTCATGCAGGATTGCACTAGCCACGAGGTGGGCAATAACTGGGCAACTTGTGCAAGACCCATATGGGTCCCAGCTTTAAGTTTTATGTGGCTACTACATGGGCTTGAAATATGGGTTGTAAGTGGGATTGTCCATGGGTTCCATGTTGGCCCTTTGTCAATTTCCCATGTAGATTATATGCAGGATTTCACTGGGTGTTAGGTAGGGTCCAACTATTTTAACATATGCAAAACCCATCCTGGTCCCATCTTCAGTAAATCTTCAAAATAAGATAAATGCATTCCTCACTAAGACAAACTATCATGTTAACAATGCACAACTTTTATTTATATGTTATTTTCTACCCGAATAGTAATCTGAATAGCAAAACCACACAAATAAAATAGCAAAAAATTACCAGGGCAGAATGCAGTAGAGAACACAGTGAGACTGAAATCCTTTCAATTTCAACAGAAGCCATACAACTCAACCATAAAGGGATAGTTCACCAAAAATGAAAATTCTGTCATCATTTGCTATCATCTACTTTTGTCATCATTTACTAAACATCATTTCTGTACAGCAGAACAAAGAAATTTATACAGGTTTGATGTAGAGTAAATTATGACAGAATCTTCATTTTTGGGTGAACTATCCCTTTAAGCTACAGCCAACTTTTGGTGCATTCTCGCTGCCCTCTGTCTCTTGCTCCAGAAAACCACTTAGACAGTGCCCTCTCCGCTTCTTGCAAGTTAACCTTGGAGTTAACCCTGTCAGGGGGTTGTTCTTAAGAGCCTCTGCAAAAACAAATAACAATACTCATGCTAATTAATATTACAAATAAGGATAGTCTGGGGTGCGTTTCCTGAACAACGATGTTACTCGCTGCTGAACTACCATAGTATGATGCATCATTGAACAAACCAACTAGCTAGTCACGACTAACCATATTGTCACAAACCTGTCGTTCAACCACGTAGGTGAATGACGTCACAAAGTTGGTGAGTTATAACTTCTTTAAATCAACCCGTTTGAGATTTAATTAATGCTTATTTTGCTCAAGATAACGATTTATTAGTCCACATGTCATAAAAACAGGAAACTATGCTTCTAACGACAGCTCTCGAGACCACACAAGTTCGCAATGCAGTTTGCGAATGTTCGTTTGAACAATGGTTTCGGGAAACACCAAATCGTTGAACAATGTAAGTAACAACGGAACTTGTGTTGTTAGTTGGCTAACGATGCTTTTGGGAAACGCACCCCTGGTCGGTTGGCTGCAGTTCAGTGTTTGTAGATAATCACATTCAGTATGACTAAATCGGTAGTTACTAGGGGTGTGCAAGACTACCCAGGAACCTGGGTGTGCTCTTTGATACCAATCTTTCATTTGAAGGCCATGTTACTAGCATCTGTAAAACCGCATTCTTCCATCTTAAAAATATATCTAAACTACGACATATGCTCTCAATGAAGAATGCAGAACAGTTAGTCCATGCGTTCATGACCTCAAGGCTAGATTACTGTAATGCTCTACTGGGTGGTTGTTCCTCCCGCTTGATAAATAAACTACAGCTTGTACAAAATGCAGCAGCTAGAGTTCTTACTAGAACTAGGAAGTATGACCATATTAGCCCAGTTCTGTCATCACTGCATTGGCTTCCTGTTAAACATTGTATAGATTTTAAAATCTTGTTAATTACTTACAAAGCACTAAATGGTTTAGCTCCCAAGTACCTAAGAAAGCTCTTAATGCATTATAGTCCTTCACGTTTATTGCGATCTCAGAATTCAGGCTAGCTGATATTACCTAGAATATCAAGATCAACTGAAGGCGGCAGATCCTTCTCCTATTTGGCACCTAAACTCTGGAACAATCTTCTTAGCATTGTTCGGGATGCAGACACACTCTGTCAGTTTAAATCTAGACTAAAAAAATCTCTTTAACCTGGCACATAACACATTATCAATTTATATTTTCAAACCAGTTAAAGGATTATTAGGCTGCATAAATTAGTAATAATAAATAATAATAAATAATAAGTAAAAATTATGACAGACACATATGCAAATTTTGTTCAATTTTTAACTATAAATTAACTCTTTTTAAAACTATTTTAATGGCATAATTTGTTTATGACAGGATTATTATGTAGCCTATACTATTAAACATTATTTATAACATTAATAACATTCCAATAATAAAACATTTAGAATCTTAATACCTAAATCTAAGGCCATGCAATATTAAAGGGATAGTTCACCCAAAAATGAAAATTTGATGTTTATCTGCTTACTGCATCCAAGATGTAGGTGACTTTGTTTCTTCAGTAGAACACAAATGATGATTTTTAACCCCAACCGTTGATGTCTGTCAGTCTTATAATGCGAGAAAATAGTCACACAGTTTATAAGAGTCAATAAACATGCACAGACGAATCCAAATTAAACCCTGCGGCTCGTGACGGCACATTGATGTCCTAAGACATGAAAGGATCGGTTTGTGCGAGAAACCGAACAGTATTTATATCCTTTTTACCTCTAAAACACCACTATGTCCAACTGCGTTCAGCAATCGCTTGGTGATGTCTGATCGCGCTCTGACAACGACAGTGATGTCTAGCACTCATTGAAGTATATGCGCGAGACATCACTGTCGTTGTCAGAGTGCAATCAGACCTCACCAAGCAATTGCTGAACGCAGTTGGACATAGTGGTGTTTTAGAATATAAAAATCATAATTTATGTTTTACTGAAGAAACAAAGTCACCTACATCTTGGATGCCCTGGGGGTAAGCAGATAAACATCACATTTTCATTTTTGGGTGAACTATCCCTTTAATATTATAAAGAGACAAGACTATTTTTGGTGCGCCAAAAAAACAAAATAACGACTTATTAAGTGACGGACGATTTCAAAACACTGATTTAGGAAGCTTTGGATCATAAATGAATGAATGAGGTTTACCGTATTCAAACGGTTCCGGGCCGTATCCAGCTGAGACCAAGGACCGGCGCCCTGACACGACCCCATGGCTTCTGACTACTTGTTACATAGACAAGGTGGACAATTTGCAACTTAATTTCTAAAAAGATGTGATGCAACATGATTTACATCATCTGATTTTAATATCCTTAGCGAAACCTTATATTTGCATATGGCGAAATAATACATTCAATTTACTTACATGGTAGAAGAACACCTGCCAGCTATTCAGGATCTGAAAAAAAAAAAAAAAAAAAATCCAGAGAAGTACATGTAAGTATGATCATTGTAGAAAAGGTTTTTAAAGTTAAACTAATGTTTGTTTAGAAGTTAGGGTTGCCACCTTCAGTGGGGCAAAATAAAGGACACCCATTCATGGCCCTAAAATAATAAATAATAAATAATAAAAAATAAAAAAAATCATGACAGACTTTAAGGACACATGTGCTCTCAATGAAACCAATGGAGCAACGATCAACTTAGGCTTACGATGCTTTTGGGAAACGCTGCCCTGGGCAATTAACATGGGGCCATTATGGAACCTGCATACAAATCCTGTCCCATTTTTCAACCCATTTCATACCCATATGGGCTCCACATACAAATGTTGGCTAGGCTCCAATAATGTAATGGATATTTGTGACGAGCAGGGCGGGCGAGAGCCGTGAGGGAACGGCGCGAGGCCGGTGACGCGAGTGATAATGAGCGTCACCTGTGAGGCGTGCCGGCCTCGAGTCTCTCACGGAGGAGCTCCGGAGGCATAAAAGGAGGAGCGACATCAGTGAAGGACGAGAGAGGACCAGGCCTGGACTTTATTTTATGTTTTATTATGTTTGTGTGGCCGGCAGACGTCCGCGAGGGTCTGCCAGCATTACTTTCGTTTTGTTTGTTTATTTTATATTAAAGTTTTGTTGAATGTTCGCCGGTTCCCGCCTCCTTCTTCCCACATCTACTAACCTTGTTACATTGGTGCCGAAACCCGGGAGGAAGGAGGGACATGCTGTCGGAGAGCCCTCGCTGCTGAGGGGGATCGCGGTGCTGCGGAGTTCGGGCAGCGCGGGAGTGAAGACCGCGAGAGGCTGCCCGAAGCGGTGGTACTGGAGCCTTGTGAAAGGTGGGACGGAGAGCTCGAGGCCGTGCCCCTGGGACGAGGTGGGGTGGCTGCCGTCCAAGAGGGAGCGGAGGAGTCGCCGCCGTTCGCCGTGGGCCGGAGCCTGCTGCCGTCCGCCATAAAGGGGAGGAGCAGGGAACGGGGGACTCGCTGCCGGCTGCCCTCAGTCGGAGGAGCCATCGCCGGCCGCCAGGAGGCGGTCGAGGATCGGGCCGTCCACCGAGCGTCCAGTGCCACCGCATGGCACCGCGAAGAAGAGCCTCTCGGCAGGCTGAGGACCAAGCGGCAGTGTGTCGGGGAACCGGACCAAGAATTTTTTTTTTTCTTTTTCCTCTCTCCCCTCTTTCGTCCTGTCGCTCCCCTTGCTTCCGTCTCCTTTCTCTCGTCTCGTCTGTCCTTACCCCCAGGTGCTGCGGCCGCCGAGACAGGCCCCGGGGGGGAGTAGAGCGCAGTCTCGGAGGTACCCCCCGGCCTGCGAGGGGCGTTGGGGGTATGTGACGAGCAGGGCGGGCGAGAGCCGTGAGGGAACGGCGCGAGGCCGGTGACGCGAGTGATAATGAGCGTCACCTGCGAGGCGTGCCGGCCTCGAGTCTCTCACGGAGGAGCTCCGGAGGCATAAAAGGAGGAGCGACTACAATGAAGGACGAGAGAGGACCAGGCCTGGACTTTATTTTATGTTTTGTTATGTTTGTGTGGCCGGCAGACGTCCTTCGAGGGTCTGCCGGCATTACTTTCGTTTTGTTTGTTTATTTTATATTAAAGTTTTGTTGAATGTTCGCCGGTTCCCGCCTCCTTCTTCCTATATCTACTAACCTCGTTACAATATTATATTAATAGGTATTAATATTTGTCCACCGTTTGTGACTATGGTTTTTGGCAAACTGTGCAGTTCACCTTAATGGACAGGCGCATTGACAACTTATATTTGGAGAAGATCCACTTCTATAACGGGCGGACGCGTTTAACCTCTCAATGCGATTCCGTAAATAAAAAATAGAAAAATTTCGGAAAGGGTGTTTACCTTAGAAGTCTATATCTCAACATGTAAAGTAGAATAAATATCTGTCTAAATAATGCAAATAATTAAGAAATGTGCGCCAAAAAAGACAAAAGGGCATCAAATTAAATCATAAAAGGCTTAGAAGATCGAATGATATAAAGTAATATTCTTCTGATAAACAAACGTTTTGTGTTTAAACTTTTAACTATTTGACCTGACTATTTCTCCGTGCCATGGGATAGCTTCAAATGACGTGTATTTTACATTTCACTAATCGATTAATTTAATTATGTTTCATTAACGTAGTTCAGGAGGAACAAGTCAAATAAGCTACCCAATCATTACGTCATCTTAATGATTACGTCATCTCAACCAGCTGTCAACAATCTGTAATCAACGTATCTACCCAATCGGCATGAGTTCAGGCCTGTTTATAATCACAGTCAAAACTGTGGGGGGGGGGGGGGGTACTCTGTGTTCGGGCCGATTACCGAGCTCGGAGCCCTCTCCCCGGACAGCACGCCAAATACGTTTACCAATTTATTTACCTGACTTATTTGTAAGTGTGAACTCGTGAAACCTTAGTTAATTAGCTAACTGACCACTTCCCCCTTACAGCTGAAGAAACTTATTATGAAATACCTGTATTCTATTCTGTTATGATTAGTTTAAAACACTTTTACATCATCACATCATATAATTAAAGATGTACTCACCGCAGTTGTAACTTAGTCTTCACTCATGTAAGAATGATGTTCAGTATAGGAGCTATGATGATAAAATAAATTCTGTTTTCCCCTGTTTTCACAGTATCTAGTTCCTGTTCCTTAATTCCCCTCCATCCTTTTAATATTAAACATATCTATTCAATGTCCTTAGGTAAATAATACATCATATCATGTAGTTCCATTGATGTTTTAACATTTTTACACAATAAATTGAAAAAAAGATATCTTACAAAATTAACAAAAACCTTCACCTGATAGTGTTATCTTGTAACTTGTTGACAAAGGTCCAGCTGGGGCCTAATATACAGTCATGTAAACAGAATCATGAAACAAAATTTGAAGAATTAAAACATAATAAACCAATTATATAGTGTTGGGGATAAACAGTGTAGGACCCTTGAAACCAGATATATTGAATAAAGACCCGGAGTCAAAGTAAAAAAAAATAATAAATTGAAGAAAAAATGTAAGAAAGAACAGTTTGCAGTTTCATCAGCAGAAGCCAGCTTCAAGTCTCTCAAGGAGTTCGTAGGCCGCTCTGCGTACATTCACATTTCCATAAAAATTATACTCTAACAGAGTCCACATCATTACTTCAGGTTGAATGATTCTGATTGGCTAAGAAAAATAGACAAATTTGGTAATCTTCCACACAGATAGTCAGAAGCTTATCTCCGTTCATCGCAATGCTGATGAGGGGACCCTGGATTTAGGTACCGGATGTCCTTTTGGACTCATGACAGGAAATTTTACCAAAACATACTGATAACATGTACTTTTCTCTCAGTCAGAGGAAGACATATTCAAAATCATTTTATAGTGTTTGAAAAAGAAAATAAATGCTTTAACATACATTGAAGAAGTCATTCAAATAATTTAACAGAAAGATACATTTTGATTAAAAGCTTAAAATATATATATTGGAGCAGCAGTGGATTCATGAATCCATTCCTTCAATAGCGTTTTTGAGAGCACTTGTCAACCATCAGACAAAATCCGGAGTCAGACGGAGTTGATAAAATATTTAGAGGGTTAGTTCACACAAAAATGAAGATTCTGTCATTAATTACTCACCTAACCTGTAAAACTTTCATTCATCTTTAGAACACAAATTAAGTTAAATTAATCTTTTTGATGAAATCTGAGAACTTTCTGACTTTCATGACATGAAGGAGAAAAATAGTAGGCTAAATCGTGTGCACGCTTAACTAATTAATTCCCTTGATTTACTAAATTGTGTGCACAATTTATAAATCGAAGGAACAAATTAGTAAATGTGCACACAATTTACTTTTTTCCCTGCATGTCATGTGTGGGGCCCCATACTAAGCAACTACCACTTCGACGCTTCAAAAAGTTCATTTAAGAGATTATAAAACTAATCCATTTGAATTGAGCGGTTTAGTCCAAATTTTCTGAAGAGAATCAGTAGCTTTATATGATGAACAGTTTGAATTTAGGGTTTTATTCACAAGTCACATGCATCATTTGTGATACAAGGAAGCTCAAGCATGTTTGCTTGATGCCTACGAGAACCAGTAAGGTTCATTCTCGTGTGTTACCCAGCACGTTTGAGCTTTCGGAGGAGGTTTGTTCTCGCATTTGAAGCAGGTTCGGTTGAGCTTTTGTTTATGTCCGCTGGTCAATGTTTATATGTGAATAAAAGCCTAAATTAAATTAGGAAATGAGGGTGAGTAATTCATAACAGAATTTTCAGTTTTGGCCGAACTAACCCTTTAACCATGCTGTCAAAATCACGTTTGTTTGGATCTGTATATTTGTTTGGCTCTGCTTCAGTTCACTGTCCAGTGTCATCAGTAAACAAATGTGTTGTACATGTATGTTGCTCTGTTCCTGTTTCACTAGGATTATGTGTTGGATTTATTAAATATTACCTATTTACCTTCATCATCATCTTTGTTTATGTGTATGCAACCACCCTCGTGACACACACGTTATACAGTGGAGAAATTTAGCTCCCCCCTCAGTTGTACCTGGCTTAATAAATATATTTTAAAAATGGCAAGATTATTTACAGAAACTATTGCAATGGGATGATGGAGTTGACATGTAAAAGCTGTGATTGCAGAGACTTTAACATTGTTTGTTTAAAATATAAAAAAATATATACTCTTAGGGCTATGTGTCCTACTGTGAGATCCACAATGAACAGGAATTAGGAAAGGGTTCCTCAGAGTTAAAGATGACCATGACATTTCCTGATTTATTCAGAGTTATAAAAACTCCTGACGACGTTGACAAAGCAGGCCCCATATGTATTTCCCCATTCAGATCCCATGTAGAGATTACCTATGTGGGTATTACCTTGGGCCCATGCAGACAGCCTACATGGGACTGATTGTGTTTGCCCATGTTTGACCCCTATGGTTTGGCCATGTGAGCCCCATATGTATTTCCCTATTCTGATCCCATATAGAGATTACCTATGTGGGTTCTACCTTGGGCCCATGTAGACAGCCTACATGGGACTGATTGTGTTTGCCCATGTTTGACCATGTTTGATTTATTTACACACTCGTGCTGTCGAACTGTTGTATAAACGCAATATCACACTCGTAGCCGTGCGATATGGCTGTATATCAGCACGCTGTGATTACCTACGGCACTCGGCCTGCGGCCTCGTGCCTACGGACGAATCACAGCGTGCTGATATACAGCCATATCGCACGGCTACGCGTGTGATATTGCGTTTATACAACAGTTCGACGGCACGAGTGTGTAAATAAATAAGAACAACAATGGAGTGTCTTTAAAACCCTCTTTTGTGCAGCACTACTTCCTTCCGCCATGGATTAAAATCTCAATTTGACAGTTGGACCAAGCCTCCATTACTAATTCTAAAACGTCACTTCAGAACTAGTAACGAAGGAACGTTGAGTCGCTTCATTGAAACCGATTGAAACACATTGAATTTTCTACAGTATTAGAGAGAGAGAGAGAGAGAGAGAGAGAGAGTAGGCTATTACCTGTGTCTGGTATATTGCATTACATTCAGTCTGCAAGTCTTCAATGTCCATAATATTATATCCTTTATACAAGTCCGCTTGAATGTCCGCTGAGGTAAGCGATCTTTGTATTTGTCTTTTTTTTAGCTTTGGGAATTTTCCATCCATAACACCACAGCGCTAAAACAACTTCCTTTGCAAAAGTTCCTTTCAATTTAAAAGTCTCTTGTGACTCACTTCTCCTGTAAAGTGTTGCCGCCATCTAATGGCGTATTAATGTAATGTTCACTCAATCCATATTACTTAATGGACATATTTATATAAAATAATATTTATTGAACAACATATAAGCACAACTGTACAGTTCAGTCAAACATAAAGCACTAGTTATTAAAAAAAAAAATAGGTCACCATTTACGCTGGTATGTGGGTTTTACAAATATTTAACTATGAAAAGGATTTTAAAGAGCTTGTGACAAAACCTCCTAACTCCATTGGATCCTCAAACTGTCAATCAAGCTTCATTAATCCGCCTCACCTCTGAATGAAGTGCGCACGCAGTTTGGACATCTCCTCTGTGCAATGCAAAGGTAAATAAAGATCTGATGTTTAAAAAAAAAATGTAAAGCATTTTCTTTACTCAAAAAACATGTTTATAAAGTTTAATGTTTTACGTATTTGAAGCGGAGAAGAGTCTGATATGTCCCGTCTAGTTGTAGCCAATGTGCTATATAAGGATGTAACGTAACGTTTATTATTATCAAATTTAATATAGCACAATTCGACACTATGCTACTGTAGGACTATATTTTCTGTTGCACAGGCCAAGGCTTTCTGCTTTAGCATTCCCCACCCATCCAAAACTTAAATAATTACTTTTATTGTGTTCCCAACAATCCTCTAAAATAGCTTTAGTTGGGTGAGAACCATAGTGTCCCTGAAGATTAACCCAGTATGTTAACATTATTTTTGTTCTTCTTATCCTTAATGGTTGTTCCCCCATTTCCACTTGTATAGCAGCTACTGGAGATGTCTTAAATGCTCCACTACACGTCCTTAATGCTTGTGCCTGTTCCACATCTATTTTTTTTAGATGACACTGACATGCTGCTGACATATACGCTATACATCCAGAATCCATTGTAGATGCCTGATATAAAACCTGCTATATCTTTAGCAATGAAGTTGTAGTAGCTCCCCAGTCCCTTCCTGACAAACATCTCAAAAGGTTATAGATATTTTTGCATTTATTTTTTACCTTATCGGTGTGCTGTTTCCAAGTCAGTTTTTCATCAAACCATATTCCCAAGAATCTTATGACCTTGACCTGCTCTAGTATTTGGTCATATAATTGTAATGACACTTCCTTATGCTTCCTTGAAAAACATATCACCTGTGTCTTCGCAACAGACACTTTAAAACCCCATTTATTTGCTCACTGTTCCACCTCATTAATTGCTGCCTGCATTTTCTTCTGTGTGAATTTCAAATTTAGTCCTCTTATCCATAGAGCCCCATCATCTGCGTATAAAGACTTCCCAATATTTTTTTCAACCTTTTCAAATATATCATTAACCCTTTAACACGTACGATCACACCGGTGTGATCAGTCTTGTCTGGTCCCAGGAGCGTACGATCACACCGGTGTGATTAGAACGTTCAGCGCATCGCGTGATCAACTGCCAAATTCAAATGTGCGTGCGCGCTTTGGCTGGCGCTAAACCAGAGACGGACGCGTGCAGCGCTTTTCATATCACATATATGCAGTGTTTTCAACCAAATAATGTTTATTTTAGATTTCAGACATTTAAATACACACGAGTACTAACAAAACAATATATTTAGAGTTTGTAAAATACACAATGGTGTCTATAGAAGCGGAAATAACAACCCTTTCCATTATAATTAGACGACACGTTTTATTCATATCAGATACACATTGTGAAAGTAACTTTAAAGCTTACTCTATTCTTCCCCAGTTCACCGACTCACTTACTTTCATGTATTTCGGGAGAAGTGGATAAATTCACGGGTTGTAAATCCAACAGATCCGATTCTCTGTGCGGCGCAAACTAACATGGCGGCGCCCATCGCGCATATGGCTCAACTAACATGATGTTATAAAGGTGTTTAAACAGCAAAACACATCCACTTGCACATATTTGGCAATCGGAACATTAGATATTTCATGCTATAGTCAACAAATTTGTGAATATTATGAATAACAAAGGAAAAATTAAATGAAAGCAGATTATCATTCATACAGTGCTGCGGTGTGTCACATAACAAGCAATGACGCGTCACCATGGAAACCATAAAGTGATACGTTCTAAATAACGGTCGCTTCAAAAAACTCACGCTGGGGGGTCAGCCAGAATATTTAAAACTTACGTGCGAAAGGGTTAATCATGATATTAAATTGCACTGGGCTACACACACTGCCTTGTGGTGTACCATTTTCAACTTTATACATTTTTGAATACTCTGTGCCCACCCTGACTTCTATTGCCCGGTCAAATAAAAAGTCCAACACCCAGTTTGTATAGTCTACCACCAACACCTAACTTATTTAATTTAATAAGTAGCCCTTCCTTACACAACATACAGTATCATATGCTTTTTCAATATCATAGAAAACAGCTACCACCACCTCCCCATTTGTCTGAGCTTTTTTAATTTCAGACTCCAGGCATAAACAAGAGTCCATTGTATTTTTCCCTTTACGAAACCCACTTTGATATGGTGAATATACATTTCTGCTTTCTAAAAAGAATGTTAATCTATCGGTCACCATACGTTCCATGGTTTTCCCTAACTGTGATGTAAGTGCTATTGGCCTATAACTTGAAGGGTCTGATGGATCTTTCCCAGGTTTTACTATTGGTATTATTATTGATTGTTTCCATGCTTTAGGTATTTTGCCTGCTTCCCATATCTTATTAAACAATCTTAAAACTACATTAAGTGCAATATTTTCCAAGTGTGCCAACATACTGTAACAGATACTGTCCTTCCCCGGAGATGACTGTCGTGTCTTTGATATAGCCCTTTTTAATTCAAATAAACTAAATGGTGCATCTAAATCATCTGTTATTGTGCTCTTTTGTATATTAATCCCTGGATTCAGAGCTAGAGTACTTTTTCTGCACTGTCTGGCTCCGATCGATAAATTATCTGAGCTATATACTTTAATGTTTCTGCTAACATTTCAACTTTGCTGTTTTATTGCCACTTATACTGGCATTATATAATTCCTTCTGATTCCACTCATCTTTCTAATCATTCCCCATATCTCAGTCAATGATGTCTCTCTTCCAATCTTAGTACAGTACTCCTGCCAATATTTACGTTTTGTTATTCTTATTGTCTTTCGAACTATAGCCTGAGATCTTTTATAATGGATTAATGTCTCTAGTGAATGATGTTTTTTTAACTGCCTGAATGCCCTGTTTCTTCTTTTAACAGCATCATTACAATTTACATCCCACCATGGAACATTCTTTTTCTCTGTTCCCTGTATTCCTTGGTATTGTTTCCTCTGCTGTCTTTATAAAAATTTCCACCATTTTTGTATTAAATTCATCCACATCTGACAAATCCTCTATGTCTAAACTCTCACATTTATTTTTACATAATATGTTTCCCAGTTTGCCATATCTAATTTCCATCTCTGTATTCTTGGGTCTTCCTCATGATAAACGTCTATTCCAATCTTGGCTATTATAGGGTAGTGATCACGACCTACTGATGTTTTATTTAACACCTCCCATCTGACGATACCTGCTATTTCCTGCGATACTAATGTTAAGTCAATTACACTTTCTGTATTTTGACCACTATTATATCTGGTGCCACTTCCATCATTCATACACACCAATGTCACAAACACGTCAGGTTCCACCTCACTCCCTTACCCGCGCACTCAATCACCGGAATTCTAATCACCGCCACCTGCAGCTCATCACCACAGTCATCAGTCCCACTATAAGAACCCCACACTCACACACACACATTGTCCGGTCTCGTTCGTGATACACCTCGTTGTTCACTTACCTCAAGGACTCTCAAAACGATACTTACCTGTCTACATCATCTCCTTCGTCTCCATTGTCTCCAGTACTCCTCGTGTTCCTACCTGCTTGTGTGTGTGAGTGTTCCAGTCAGCCATCTCCAGCGTCTCCTTCCACCATCACCTGCAATACGAAGAATAAGGACAGTATTACCTCTCATTCACCTCCAAGACCTTCATTATCACCATTCACTTACCTGTTTGCTCTGCTGATTGTCTCAATAAACAACCCAACTGCTTTTATCTCTGCTTCCGGTGTCTCTGTTGTAACAGAAGACCGGACCTTAACAGCCATACATCAGCATGAGCTACCATGACCCTTTTCAAGAGCTCGTGGACGCATTGCGCCGAGCACTCACCCCTCAACCACAGTCACCGTCGCCAGGACCCCTCACCGCTGCCACTTCCGCATCCACTGTCACCGCTGCTTCACCTGTTTACACCGCCAGTCCCATGGCCAAACCAGCGCCCTACTCAGGATCGGCGGAGGATTGCAGCGGATTCCTTCTTCAGTGCGAGTTGGTCCTGGAGATGCAGCCGCACCTCTATCCCACCGAAACGGCGAAGATAGCGTTCATAATCTCCCAACTGCAAGGTAAGGCCCTTCAATGGGCGGATTCCCTCTGGACTCAAAAGGGCTCAGTCGTTAAATCCTATCCAGCGTTCGTCTCCCACTTCAGAGAAGTCTTCGGAAGACCTTTGGCTGATTCTTCTACTGGTGAGAAACTGTACAATTTAAAACAAGGAAACCAGACTGTTAACGATTATGCCTTGCAGTTCAGAACGCTCGCCGCAACCAGCGGCTGGAATGAACAAGCCCTCATCACCACCTTTCGACAAGGTTTGGAGCCTAATGTGCGGTTGCATCTCGCTGCATACGAGGACTCCATGGGACTCGAACAATTCATCCAACTCGCCATCCGTGTGGGTTCTCGTATGCAGTCGTGTCTCCTTGAGCACCAGGGCCAACCACTGACCACCACCCTCCTCCGTCGGTCCGAACCCGTCAGCTCTCCAGAACCAGCCACCGAACCCATGCAAGTGGATAACTCACGTTTGTCTCCAGCAGAAAGGCAGAGAAGGCTGACCCTGAATCTTTGCTTGTACTGTGGGTCCCCTGGGCATGTCATCTCCACATGCCCAACCCGTCCTCCTCGACCTGTGGTGAGTGCTATCATTCCTTCAATCCAAAAGATGAAACCACTCACTACTATCGTAAACCTTACTGCTGCTAATGCTTCCGTTCCAGTGGTGGCGCTCCTCGATTCAGGGTCAGCAGGAAACTTCATCTCCGGCGCCCTCTGTCGACACCTCGGGCTCAAGACCTTGCCTTCTCCGATTAACTACCAGGTCCACTCCATCACGGGCAAACCCCTAAGCCGAAAGATGGTTCGTCGCGTTACTGGTCCCCTTCTACTGCAAGTGGGTATCTTCCACTCTGAGACCATCCATCTGCTGGTTCTGGAGGAATCCACCGCTGACGTGGTTCTAGGGCGCCCGTGGTTGGAACTCCACAATCCCACCATCTCCTGGCGCACGGGCGAAGTCCTGAAGTGGGGCGACCACTGCTTCTCCAGCTGTTTCCCAGAACTTCCTGTTCCAAGATCTCCTCTCTCCAAGAATATCTCCGTGAACGCTACCTCCATCGAAAGTCCTGTGGAAAAACGCTCCGTCGATGTTCCACCCGACTACGCCCCCTTCAGTGACGTCTTCTGCCCGCAACGCACCTCCAAGCTTCCTCCACACCGGCCATGGGACTGCGCCATCGATCTGTTACCGGGTGAGCCAGTGCCTAGGGGACGCATTTACCCCCTATCTGTACCGGAGGAGAAGGCCATGGAGGAATATATTAAAGAGGCCCTTAACCAAGGATACATCCGCCCGTCTACTTCCCCTGCTGCTTCAAGCTTCTTCTTCGTGGCCAAGAAGGACGGAGGCTTGCGGCCCTGTATCGATTATCGCTCACTGAACAAGATTACCGTGAAATTCAGGTATCCACTTCCCCTCGTCCCAGCGGCCCTGGAACATCTCCGCGGTGCCACTGTGTTCACCAAGCTGGACCTCCGCAGCGCGTATAACCTCATCCGGATACGCGAGGGGGACGAGTGGAAGACCGCCTTCGTCACGCCCACCGGCCACTATGAATATCTCGTGATGCCGTATGGCCTGGTCAACGCCCCCTCCGTATTCCAGGATTTCATCCATGAGGTGCTCCGGGAGTTCCTCCACAAGTTCGT
>NC_090234.1:41798697-41938697 GCF_024489055.1 Chanodichthys erythropterus | reverse complement strand
ATGTTGTTCTCCGATGGAGCTCCACTGACTCCGGCTGGCGGATCCTCCTGGAGCCTGTGGGAGCACCACAAAACACTAACTCAAAACTGATTTTCAGCGTGTCAATCAAAATAACTGATTAGGAAAAACCTAGGATATTACATGATAAAGTGTGGCTTCTCTTTACTATATAAACATTACTAGAAATAAACAATATATTGGCTAAAAACTACAATAATCACATCCAAACAAGTCAAGCTTGAATAACTTCTCTAACCGGCTTATACTAGCTAGCTAGCTAATAGCTCAAATAAACGTGGAGTTTCTGTGAACCCTCGAAATTTAAACAGGTAATGTGATAGTACCGATAGACTTACAGCAATAAGCACAACATTAAATGGCGTATTTTGAATCGTTTATATTACGTTTAATAACCGTCCACCGAACTGAGTGATATAAAGCTAACCAGCTAACGCTAGCCAGCTATTCCACCAAAACAAACACATCTATCATTTCACAGCTACTCACCGCTTAAAATCTCGCATGAGTCGCCTTCTAGCTGGAGTAGACATTTTTAACTACACTAAAAGCGTCAGCGATTATTTTTAGAGCCCTAATAACAAATCCTAATGTAACTGTATATGTCACAACAGTGACGATTAGTATGCCTTTTTGAGTACAAGACGTCTTTTCACGAGACACGATTATACCACCTGTGCAGCACAGGGGGGTATTTGCGACTGAAAACCATCATACTAATCAATTTTGTGTTTTTTTTAGAGACCCAATGATTGATATTGTCACTATTAATTTGATGTCTTTATGGGTAAGGATGAATATAATGCGATAATTTGCCTGAAATGTTCTTCTCAGACTACGTAAAGGGCAGGGGTCCCCCTGTTTTTCTAACAGTTGGTACGGTCTGAGCAGGAGGAGGAATGAGGTCAGTGTCCTCCTAGCGGTTAAGGCGGGGAATGCAATAAACGACGACGTTTTTGAAATCTGACGCGTTATATTTCACAACAGGTAAACGATTAGTGTTCGATTTGATTTCTTAATCTTTTTCAATCACATATTCGATAATAATCAGGAGGAAAGGTAAGTTTTGGCTATTTTAAAGAGGGCAGTTTGAGTCAGAAATGTTATTCTCAGACTTAAAACTGTGTGTGGACTATCAAACACAACCAAAAACGTAACTTTTAGGTCAGTAAAACCAGTGAAAACCAATATTTTGGTTCCTACATACACATTACAAGAGGTGAAAATGTAAATATTGTCAAGGGTTGAGATTGTAGGTTAGAAAACATGATTCATGATCCAGTCAATTCATCAACCATTCAGTACACAGTAACGTTAATTAGCTATGTAAGAAATGGGCGACAATAAACGACGACCTTTTTGTACTCTGACGCGTTAAAGATATTTCACAACAGGTAAACGATTAGTGTTCATTTGTTTTTCATCTTTTTCAATCACATATTCGATAATAATCAGGAGGAAAGGTAAGTTTTGGCTAACTTACTTTAAAGAGGGCAGTTTGAGTCAGAAATGTTCTCAGACTTAAAACTGTGTGTGGACTATCAAACACAACCAAAATACGTAACGTTCAGGTCAGCAAAACTAGTGAAAACCAACATTTTGGTTCCTACATACATATTACAAGAGGTGAAAATGTAAATATTGTCAAGGGTTGAGATTGTAGGTTAGAAAACATGATTCATGATCCAGTCAATTCATCAACCATTTTATTAATCTAGTACACAGTAATTAGCTATGTAAGAAACGGGCGTCAGTAAACAATTACATTTTATATGTAGGCACAATTAATACAACAAATGTCCTTAGAAATAATGCATAAAAAAAGTACAGCTTTTGGGATTCTCCAGCTGAATTAAATGGCCGAAATTATAAAATAATAACAATAATAAAAAGGATTGCACTTTTTTGTCTTGCAACAAATACAAATACAGTGACCTTTTCAAAGTACATGGACTTAAAGCAATTCAGCACATTCTCTATTGATCTATAAAGGCATACGAGTCTGGATGGGACGTCCTAACAGCCATGATAGAGGTGCATGGTGTTGAAGGTGATGTGGTCATACTGCTCCTCAACACTGACTGACTTGCGGTGCTCTATCTGACTGCTTGCGTCCTCCATGTTCTCAGCTGTGTCTCCATTATGATGAAGGCCAATGTCAAAGAAACCAAGATTCAAAGAGACACCCACATTCCCAATATGATCACCATTCTCAACCTCAGTTGAATTCCCATTTACGCTTTCACGCGTCAGGTCACCTCCATTGAGGTGCTGCACAGGATGGCAGTGCCCGTTTAAAGGAAGTCCTGCTGTCAAAGAGAACAAATGAATTATAATCTCATCATTAAAGAAAAAAATATTAACTGAATGTTTTTGTTTTGCACAACAATTTCCAACAAGTTTCGTCTTTAATACGATTGATTCTGCAGTGTTGATATTCTTTAGTGGATATTTCAGGGGCACTCAGTAGATTGTTCAGTTTAGGGTCACATCCAGTTTGGTTTACATAACATGATTATAGCTGAACATTTGAACCTGAGATTGAAGTCCTGCTTCAAGTCATGGTATTGCTTACCTCTACAAATATATTGACCAGGCACACTGCCCTACATTAGCTGCAACATTAAACATTTTGCCTTAGGACTTAATATTTATTCAACATTAAATAATAGGATTAAATCTTAATCTCATTTATGTTAAATTTGGGAGCAGCAAAGTAGTTTAGGGGTTACAATGGAAGGTGCAAACCACTGGATGATAAACTACAAAAAAAATAAAAAAAACAGTATCAATTGAACATGCACATGGCCTCTCTTTTGCAAACATGTTCTTACAAACTATTCCCAAGTACAAACCCAAGAGTCAATGATGATTGTTAAATGACAGAACATTTAATGAGTATAGAAATTACATTTGCATCAATTTTAGGCATTCACACATGAACATTTTCCATCTCAAACTCAATGTCAGACATATCTGCTGTTCAAATGAGCACTTACAGTCAGACGTCCCTTTGTCATTCAGAATAGTCTGAGTAGGCAATCATGCGATAGACTATATGCTGTGCAAAATTTCTTTTGTTCTTTGTGAAATATGACAGTTTTTATATGAATGTATATAAAGTACAATGTAATCAACTTTTGATCAATCAACTTTTCTCAGTTAATCGCTAATATCATACTTAGCAAATATTTTCTACACTACATGTGTAATGCTATCCAAAACATTAGCAAGGAAAAGGTACACTTTTACCCTCATACAATAACCTGACTGATAAACACTTGAGACTGAATAAATCTAACAAGACAGACCCTCTTCAACAGATTTTGCAATAACAGCAACAGAAAGAAAGAGAACAACCTAATATAGTAAAATAGTCTAAGTTTAAAGAAGTGACTGAAGAGCACCTCTTCCAAACAGGAATACGCATATGAAAGCTGCACAGCGAAGGTCCATGGATGTACTCTATACATTCATGAAAAGATATGCTTTGGCATAACAAGATAATTAAAAGTTTAAGAAATAAAAAAGAAAAAAAAAAAAGATTGAAAATAAAATGCACAATGTTTTATATTTTAAACATGGAAAAAAAATCCATTCATCTGTAATCTTTTTTTTTTTCTTGCTACTTCGACCCATATTATTTTCCTGCAATCATATCAAAAGTATTAACCAATAGCCTGAACCAAAATCCAATGTTACAAAATTCAAGGGCAGAAAGTTGGCAGGGCAATTACAATTCACAAGCAAAAGCTGTGAATCAGTATCATACTAAGACTGAAGCAACATTGACATACTTTCCAAGTATCGATTTCATGGCATAAAAACAGCCTCATAACAAAATGCAACTACTTTAGAGAGAAGGTAAAATATCTGAATCATTGAATAGTTCTTGCAACGCATTGGAATCAAAATTAAAATGGCATTCAAGGAAGTTATTGTGCAAAACAAAACTCAATTTGCTTCCGCTGAGCAAAAGACTTCTCCATTTTAGTTTAAAACAAAGTGCATACCACCAAAAGTTAAAAGGACGGGTGGTTTGAGTAACTTATGATCAAATGTTTTATACATATGATGTGTGCCAAATTAAATTTTCCCTCCCAAAGCACACATCACCAAAAGAGCTTAAAGGAAGCAAAGGCAAATGCCCCTACAAATAGGCATAGGAGTTAGTACAACGACATGGTATCTGCATTGAGGTCACAGTGAAGATCTCCAACTCTTTGTGGACTGGAGAGGATGAGCTCTCCATTTGGTCCCCCCTGTCTTGCTCTGGAATCGTGTAGCCATTGGACCCCAAAGGCAAGGATCCATTTAAGGGTCGGTTCCCACCTGTGGTGCTCAGCGGTGGCCCAAACTCCATGTGCATGTTCTCCATCTGGTCCTGTCCGCTGGATCTGTTTACTCCATTTATTGGCTGATGACCAAGATCTGCAATGACACATGCTGAGGTATTAATGCAGGGTTTAACAAGAATATTTTTTTGTTCTAAAGGCCTGATTGGGCTAGTGGTTCAAGTTTTTACCTACCCTTCCAAAATTTCCACTTGCCCCGACACCAAAAAGGCCTTCTGAAGTGAAGCGATGCGTTTGTGTAAGAAAAATATCCATATTTAAAACTTTAAAAACTAAAATAACTAGCTTCCTGAAGATGGCTGTACGCTCGTCAACTTAGAGTAACCCCTGATGCGATGTAGGAGTATCAAAAGCTTTGATGCCTCTCGCTGTTCAAACAAATAGGACTGTGCAACAAACTCAAGCTCCTCTTCTCTTATATCGAAATCCTCTGACATTTCTCTTTAAAAATTCTCATTTTAGCCTTCTAATTATTGACCAGCATTTTGTTTTTCTCTATCCTCTGCATTTCCGTGTTCATCATTGGGTCAGAGTTCACTCTTTCGCAGTAAACTGATGTGTACAGCCATCTGCTGGAAGCTAGTTATTTTAGTTTTAAAGTTTTAAATACGTATATTTTTCTTACAGAAATGCATTGCTTCGCTTCAGAAGGCCTTTATTAACACCCATATAAACCTAGGATGGCTTGAGGGTGAGTAAATCATGGGGTAATTTTCATTTTTGGGTGAACTAACCCTTTAATGAGGATATGGGTATAAATACCAAAATGGGTATTTTGTCATTTTGTGTGTATTTGTCCACTCAAGAGTAAGGAGACACAAAAGAGAATTCGGTCAATTCGGTGTTCGAGTACTCTGACTACCAAATTGAGTTTAGTTGAGTCTTCTTGCTCTTGAATGGTGTAAAATCGCTTGAATGTTTAAACTTTTAAAATATACAGTTAAGACTTACCATCTGTTCTGGCCTTTTTAATGTGATTAGACTCCATGCAATCAAGGGACCTCTTTCGGCTGGGAACCCCATTAAGGGTGCTCCGCTCTTGGATAAGCTTGCGGTCCCCAAAGCACACAGAGCCATTGGTTGAGAAGCCGTTAAGCTGGCTGAGCTGCTGGTTCTGGGCATTGGAAAGCAGCTGGGCACACTCTTGAAAGCCCTGGGCATGGGCCAGGTCAGCTGCAGTCAGTCCACTAGCGTTCCTCATGCTGCGCAATGATAAAATTAGCGTGTTAACACTGCTGCTCTAAGGCAAATGTTTGTAAACCACTCTCACACACACAAACAAACACACTGTCCCTTTCTTTATTTCATATCCTAATTTATTTCTGACATTTATGTTCTTTAAAGAGGGTAAAAAAATTGCACAAATCATTGAAAATGTATATAATTTAAAAACATTGATAATGTAGTGACATCTCAACTGCAATAGAAAATGAAAAACTATTGAAGCATACACACAAGTAGACAAGAACATGATATATGAAAAATGACCATAATTCGGGATTATTTCCACAAGATTGACTGGCAAGAAGTTTGAGAAGGAGTCTGGAACTGCCAGATGATTTTCCAAGAATTATCTTCAATGCAAGATGAACTGGACAGATGATTCATTTAAAAAATGGTGAAAAGGAAATTGTGCTTTTGTTTATTAATGCTATTAATAAACATAGTAAAGCAGCGGCAACAAGGAGACAATAACTGTAGATAGAATAACGTAGAAGTACAAACATGTCTTCTTGAATCTGTAATAAGCGCCCTGGAAAGATGAAAGGAAATCATGCCAATCCATCTTCTGATTAAAAAAATAAAGGAGAAACTCATATCCTCAAGAGGTTTTATAGTGGGTGAATCTTCATTTCCATGGCTGAAAAATGGCATCTTTGAAGCGACAAGGCGAAAAACACCCGATCAGGAAATTCTTTAAACACTCAAAGATAACAGTACAGCAAGTTAAAGAGAAAAGCAACCTGGCTTCATCAAGAGGAACATTTGTTCAAACGTTGAACGCTGATACCGTAAAGCATTAAAGGGTAATGTGAGATGCAAACCCATTTAAAATTTGACATGACAACAAGAAAGGATTGAGAGTGTGCATTTGGCATCAATACTGTCATTTTCTATTGCAGTACAGAAACAAAGAATACATGAATGAACAAAATCAAGGGCAAAATAACAATGTTCACACTTACCCCCGGAGCTCCTGTTAACACATCTATCTTGAATGCAGTGAGAATACAGACATGTCACTCATGGCAGCGCAGTACAGACAATCCAAAAGAATTTATATCAAACACTAATCATTTGTTACATGTCACTTTTGTGTTGTTCTTTCTTATAAGCAAATGTGTGTATCTGTATGGAGTTTGAGTAACTGCCAGCATTTGCTGATTACATCTAACATTGAAGCTAGAACTGACACAGGATTTGTTACTAACTACATTTAAACTGACTGGGGATAATAAGAGCAATTTATCCCTAACATACATCATTCCACAATGCATTAAGGACCCCCATTAGGAAAATATTACTGAATCCATTGCATCAATTGGCACAACCTGAATCAGTGTTCACCAACCCTTTTTCCTGGAGGCACACCAACAGGAACACATTTTGGATATCTCCCTTACCTGACCTACCCATTTCATGACTTAGAGAAGCGACTTCAGAGAAGCCTCCTAGATAAGAAATAAAATGATACAAGGCCATGGATGTCATTGAAACTTCAGAACATTTAATAAACTGCCTTTATGAAGAAACCACCTCTTCATGAGTATGTGGCCGATCAGCTAATCTTCAAGTTTCCTATTAACAATTTGTTTTGGATTGAGGTTACAATCAGTTACAAAGTGACTAGCTGTTGTACAATTCCAAAAGCAATTCAAATGACATCGAGACTATAACGTGATTGGCTATCAAGGCACACACTGACTTTACATTTTCTATGATGCTACAGGTTGGAATTTTCTGAACTTTACTAAAATGCTAGAAATCACATACAGAGTAGATACTACGTAAACATCAGAGTAGATGCCACATTTGGTGAGGTACGAACTTTGCAACAGTTAATAAAGTATGTTCTGTATAGTATGAATGTGTGTTGGATATATCTGAAATACAGAAATAATACATCCGCAAAGTTCTCATAGTCTTGTGACCATGTCAGTTACGTTGCTTCACTTCCATTCACAACACCTCTCGTGGCCTCATGGGACCATCAGATGTCCACTTCTGAATCTTGGCAGAAGATCATCTATGTACTTTATGCCTACCGTTTTTATGAAAACTATGATGTAGTGTTATGAACCATTTGTAAAGTAGGGAATTGGGCATATTCAGATTAAGGCATCTCTGCTTGAAGTCTCTACCAATGAGCTGAATTGTGTGTTTGATTAGGAAGGGTTTGAAAATGTGTACTGTTGGTCTGTTTCTTGAACAGTAAAAGATTTTAATTTTTTTTGCTTTATATTTGAACAAGCAATTCACTGTAAATGAGGAGGGCATGATGCTTAGGTGCCAAGAACTTGGTATTTTGATTGGAAAGAGGAAGGAAAATGCTGGCAGTCTCCCAAACCCTACATCTCATTTTAATGAATCTGAACCCGTGGAGTTTGTGTAAAAGAAAGAATTTGATAAATATTTTAAACTTAAATATATTATAATTTGCAATGCTCAATGTTAGTTTATAAGAGTCGTCAGGTAACAAATACATTAAATACACTTGATTCATTTGAACGGATTTCCTGCATGCGCTACTACCATTGAGTTACATACATTAAGTAAGGGGTTTGCTTGTGGCTATAAGAAAATGTTTTGTTCATTCATGGATTCATTATAAAACAATCATCATATTATTTATTCAGACATGTTTTTGAATCTCTAACTGGATCACAGTCCATACACGCACATTCATTCCAACACATAAAACATTCATTTTCAAATCATACATCTAAAAATAAAATACAATTTCCAGCAAATAAAGTAAAAATCAAACAATTTCCATTGAACAGACCCCTTCCCACCTATTCCTACCCAAATCTGAAGAAAAATATGAATGCTTCTTGGATGTTCTGATGTCAAAAAGACATTTGTAACAAATACTTCAGAAGGTGTGTGGCCATCCTGGCAGGTCTCAATTGGAAATGAACCTCTTAGGTGCAAGAAATCTGAAATAATTACCAAAACAAACACATTGATCATATGGACAACTGATTAATAGTTCACATTTATCCACTGTTGGTTATTGGCCCAAATCTGTATGTGACTTGAATATAAAATACAAATGTTCCTTTGTTTCATTTGCTGCTTACAGGTACTTATATTATGCATTCAAACTGCCTATATTTTACAAAACCTTTTGGTAAACATCACTTAAATGTTAAATGAAAAATGTATCAGGTAATCTGAAAGAGTACATTTTACTTTGATAGTTGCAAGGTTATCCTTGCTACACCAGTGAAAGGTTTTTGAGCTATTGCAGCAACAAACTCAATAATATAATGTGACTCAGATCAATGAAAATGGGCGTAATATTCTTACACATGTGTAATGTCCCTGAAATTAGATGCCTGAAACCTAGTGCCAGTTCAGTTTATAAAGCCAGATTTGGGGAAACTCTTGTTATGTTTTGTATACATATTGTCCACAATGTTCAGAGTTGCATCAGATTTCTGGTACCTTTAATTAGAGATCATTTCAGTTCATGTAAATGTAAAAGATAAACCCGTTATTCATTTGCATTGATTTTCCATTTAGTTTCCTTGCTGCTACTTGAGTTCTAGACATTTGGTACTTAATACTCCAAATAAAACTAAATCTAAATAAAATTAATTAGAAGTGTGGCAGTTAATACAGTAAGTTATTTATATTTACTTTGCTTTTTGAAATAAGACATATTTTAGTGTTTGGGCCAGACTTGTTAGATTACATCCAGACACTATGGTCACGCACACCCTGCAAAGATTTCAGAATCCCCTCTCATTCTTAATATAAGATTCAGTCTAGAAATTGCCAAGTTAGATAATTTACCATTATGTGGCTGTAAACAAGAAACTTTGATGCCAACAGTTGATGAAACGGTTAAAGAAAAAAATATTAGCAACTGAACACACTAATATGACAACTTTTTATTAAACTGCTGTCAACGTTATATTTATGCTCATTATGCTGTTGCATTAAAACTGCACACTTGCAAATATTCTCTACTAATCAGATTTAGGTGAATTAAAGGATAGTTCACCCATAAATAAATTCCTTCATCATTTACTCACCCTCAAGTTGTTCCAAACCCCTATGAATTTCTTTCTTCTGCTGAACACAAAAGAAGATATTTTAAAGAATATGGGTAACCAAACAGTTGATGAACATTGACCTTAAAAGAATTTTTTTCTTCATACTATAGAAATCAGTGGAGTGCATCAACTGTTTGGTTACCTATATTCTTTAAAATATCTTTTCTGTTCAGCAGAAGAAATTCATACAGGTTTGGAACAATTTGAGGGTGCGAAAATGATGACAATTTTCATTTTTAGGTGAAATATCTCTTTAACAGCTATTTTAACCAACAATTTAGAACTTGCTGGTTCTATATCTGACAATATCAAGCACTAATTTACAAAGACTATACAAACTCAAAAGACTTTAATTTTGTTTATATACATGCTTATATTCCATCATAGACATGCAGATATTTCAAAACATTCTTGATGTTTTAAATAATTTTGGATTACCATGGCTAAACTCTAAATCTCACCTAGATTGCTCGTTTTTTTGTAGTTCACAGATTGCTTAAATCTGCCTCTATTAAAAGATTAGTTCAATTTCAAATGAAAATTAGCCCAAGCTTTACTCATCTTCAAGCCATCCTAGGTGTATATGACTTTCTTCTTTCTGATGAACACAATCATAGACATATTAATAAATATACCGACATATCCAAGCTTTATAATGGCACTATGCGTTACCAAACGAGTATGAACTGAAGAAAGGGTCTCCATCCACAACCATCCATCATTAACATGTTCCACACGGCTCCAGAGGGTTAATAAAGGCCTTCTGAAGTGAAGCGATGCATTTGTGCAAGAAAAATATCCATATTTAACAAGTTATGAAGTCAAATATGTAGCTTCTGCCAGACCACCTTTTTTTATTTTATTTTTT
The DNA here is from genome assembly GCF_024489055.1 of Chanodichthys erythropterus. Classification (NCBI taxonomy): domain Eukaryota; kingdom Metazoa; phylum Chordata; class Actinopteri; order Cypriniformes; family Xenocyprididae; genus Chanodichthys; species Chanodichthys erythropterus. The sequence continues at coordinate 41,928,171 of NC_090234.1, read as the reverse complement.
TTTTTTACACAAATGCATCGCTTTGCTTCAGAAAGCCTTTATTAACCCTGCGGAGCCATGTGGAGTATGTTTATAATGGATTAATGTGGACAGAGACACTTTCTTCAGCTCATACTCATTTGGTAACACATGTTGCCGTTATAAAGCTCGGATGCGTCAGGATATTTATTGTGTTCATCAGAAAGAAGAAAGTCATACACATATGATGGCTTGAGGGTGAGTAAAGCTTGGGCTAATTTTCATTTGAAAGTGAACTAATCCTTTAAATATGTAACCAAGATGATTTATTGCCACAGATGTATTCTGGTGGCCTTTTTATTAATTTTAGAACCTTAAATGGCGTTTTGCTAAAGATCTGGATTGGATTCACAAATGCATTCACAATTTATCAAGATTTTCAGTGGGGTTGTGCGAGACTAGCAGACTTAATGATACTGCTACTGTTAATCGACATTGGAAATACTAGTAGTTTACATTCATTTTTTTTTTCAAAGTTTTGCTTTATGCAAAGGCCTTGTTCAAATTTTGTTAATCATGTTAATTTTACATTTAAAAATAACATTTTATTGTATATCTGGTGTGGGAAAAAAAAGAAAAGAAAATCAGTAACGTCCACTTGGAAGACGAGAGGGAGTATTTTACTTAAAAGAAAACAAAAGTTTTGTGCAGGCTATATCATGTCAAACTGGCTTAACATTAGGCTCGCTTATAAGATTGTTATACCGGTTATGAGGGAAAATAGCCTACTGATATGATATTTTATACCGGTTTAAATGAAAGCCATTATGAATGAAACTTTACAATAACAAATAGAATACCCTTAAATAATGTATAGCTGCCAATGCTTGTCAATCTTTTCTTGCAATTTTGCCACCGGTCACGTGTACAGATACTTCTCACACAAAACGTTTTAAAACCCAGACACAGAAGCGGTGGTAACAAACAGCAATACCTTGACATGCCGATTTATGCTGGCTAACTTTTAGACATAGGGATAGCTACAGGTCGTAATGGGCATGCCAAAAGGTACACAATCCTAACCCTAATCCCACACCCTAACAGACAGCTTTTGCGACCAATTTTAAAGTCCTTTCGGCATGCTCATTACTCCAACCTGCAGATGCCCACAGGAATTCTCTTTATGATAGGCTATTGAGTTTGTACGCATTGGTCCTGCACTGCATATTGATTCAGTTGATTTTAATGCATGTAGTTAATAATTTATTGCATATTAAAGGGATAGTTCACCCCAAAATGAAAATTGTCATCATTTACTCACCCCCAAGTTGTTCCAAATCTGTATGAGTTTCTGTCTATTTTCTATTAGGTAAATGATCTATTTGAATAAATTATAACAGAATTTTAATTTTTGAAAATTAAAGTTCTGTCCTCTTTTACACACCCTCATGTCGTCACCACAAATCTTTTGTTTATTTTCAAAACACAAAGGAATTTGAATAAAACTTCAGAGATTTCTCTCTGATCCATTGAAAGTGCAGTTCACCAAAACTTTGACACTCAACGAACATACAAAGTTAATCAAGTGGTATGGCAAACAGAAGCAGAAACATGCTTGCTTGACACATAATAACCAACAAGATTTATCCACTGTCAAACAAGTACGGTTCAGCTTCTGTTTACCATATTTGATATGCTCTATGTATGTGCATTGTTCAATGTTTATATGGGAATCAAAGCCTAAATTAAATCTGTTCATTGTATAAAACAATCATGTCTCTTCAGAAGAGTTCTATATCATATGGATTATAATCTCTAACAATCTCTTTTGAATTGTTGGTGGAATGAACTTTCAATGAAAAGACAGAAATCATTCAGTTTTCATTAGATGTCTTTATTGGAGTTTCAAAGATTAAAGGATTAGTTCACTTTAAAATCAGAATTACCCCAAGATTTACTCATCCTCAATCCATCCTAGGTGTATAAGACTTTCTTCTTACTGATGAACACAATCGGTGTAATATTAATAAAAATCCTGACACGTGAATGGGGGCAACAAGTTTAAGCCCGAAGAAAGTGCATTGATCCATCATAAACATACTCCACATGGCTCTGTGGGGTAATAAAGGCCTTCTAAAGTAAAGTGTGTGTGTAAGAAAAATATCCATATTTAACAAGTTATAAAATAAAATATCTAGCTTCCGCCAGACCGCCTTCTGTATTGAGCTTACGAAGAAAGTGTAATGCCTCTCGCACTTCAAAATGCTTGCGCTACATCCTACGCAAAGCATAACTAAGTTTTTCGTACGTTGAATATGGAAGGCAGTCTGGTGGAAGCTTGATATTTTACTTTATAACTTGTTAAATACGAATGTGTGTTTTTTTTTTGTTTTTTTTTTTACACAAACACATCGCTTTGCTTCAGAAGGCCTTTACTAACCACCCCGGAGCCGTGTGAAGTATGTTTATAATGGATGGATGCACTTTCTTGAGCTTCAAACTTGTCGGTCCTGTTCACTGCCATTATAAAGCTTGGATGTGTTTATTCAAATATCTCCGATTGTGTTCATCAGAAAGAAGAAAGTCATATACACCTAGGATGGCTTGAGGATGAGTAAAGCTTGGGTTCATTTTCATTTTAAAGCAAACTAATCCTTTAATAACAGTCAAATAGGCTTTGAATGACACGAGTGAGTAATTGATGACGATTTTCACTTTCGGGCAAACAATTCCTTTAACTTACAATTTTCTTGTATAAAAAGTCAAATAGGTTTATATATACACATTAGACCTGCCAAGTTTGCCACAGTTTCCTGGTGATTTCAGTGTTCAAAAACAGTGTGAATAACTGTTTCACTTTGACAAATGACAATTTTACTTGAATGAATGATAGTTTTATTTCAGTAATGAAACAGAAGCATTCATTTTGTTTCTTCATTCCTGATATGCTTTGCTACTCTCTATTTCAACTTCATAAATTCTCTTCCATAGCCCTAACACATAACTTCCTGAGCATCAGACCATGCTTACTCTGGACGAGACTAAGGGACTGATTAGACCTGTCCTATATACGTCCTATGGTTAGTCTATACAAAAAGAATGAAAGAAATTAATAGGAAATAAATATACATCAACTGCATTGATTTAAGGGCACAATTAAGCAAAGCATGCAGGTCAAAAACAAAAACTAGATCTAAAAAAACTTTTGTCTTTTGAAAGTTCTAGGTACAAAAAGTCCTATCAGTAAAACCAATCACCGCATGAAATACCTCAACAGTTTGCCAGTGTGTTGATACTGAAGGGAGCGATAGTGAGAACACTCCTAATGCCACAACAGTGTAGTTTCGTTGAGGGAACTTGGAGTGAGTCAGCAGTGTCTATTTGGAATGCTCTCCCCCTTTTCTAGGATTACTTGAAAAAGTCAAGTCATTTCGAATTCAATAGCTGCAAAACATTGAGATGTGTAGATGTTCTCTAGAATTTTGCCGTAACAGTTAACAAAATGCAATCTTCATTTCTTTTGTCATCATGCCACTTTCATAAGGACAAAGGTGACAGATGATTCATAAAAGAACATGTTTTATTATAAGGTAATCATATCATAGGGTAAATTCTGCAGGCGACATTGTAAATACAAACAGTTTCTCTCTATGAACAAAGTCTCAGAATAAAAGATGCAGACAGGTTAAAACAAAAATTCTAGTAATGCTATTAATGCTACTGAGGTCTAGTAATGCAAACCCTCTGATATTTAAGCCTGTGCTTTACCCTGCTCTCCTTTGCCATTATACTACCTGAACCACACTTTCTCCTACCAGACTTCTGGATCGAGGGCTTTGGGAGACTGTAGGATAATAGTCTGAGCAGAAGGACTATCTATGTTTAGGACTAAAAATAAGTTTTACCCACATGATTTACTCTGGAGAAGGGACAGGAAGTAATAACGGGGAATTGTACATGTTCCAATCAGTCTCGTGCCGTCTGCATGAGCTTGAAGGCTCAGCATGTCAGAGTTACATATTTAAACATCAAAAGTATAGTGTGCCTTAAAAAGTTTAACATTTAAACATCATTTATAAGGACAGTAGGCCAAACACTGTAATTTCAACTGGATATTTTATCTGAAATACCTCCTTTGCAGAATTGAAATAAAACAAGGCAATAAGGAAAGATAATTGACAAAATGTACACTAGAAGCCGTGTACGTCACTGGTAAAGAACATAAGAAGCTGAACAAGTGAATGAAAACCAACATGAGAACCACGAAGCTTTAAAAGAGAAAAGAGTACAAACCTTTTTGTATCACAGAAAAAGAGAACAGAAGAAAGTGACAAAGCACTTTTTTTCTTGGCCTTCTGAACTTGGTAGATAAAGACAGAATTGAAGACATCTGAGATTTCAATAAGAGAAGAGAGATGTATGAAGTGTGTCCATCCATCAAACATAGTTAAAGTCTGGATGTCTTCAGTAAGCCATGAACAACCGGAAAAAAGAAAGAGGTAACAATGTGTCTGTCTGGAGACATCCAATTGAAAAAGTACAAGATGAGAATGCACATTTGTGCAGTTAATAATTGTAAATCTGATTCCAGGGTTTTCAAGATTTAAGCAGAATTTGGAAGAGATCCATTTTCATTTTCTTAATTTGTTTTTTCGGGAATTTTACAGATGACATTAAGCAATTGCTTTTGTTGCTGTTGTTTTTTTTTTTTTTTAATCTAAATCCGCTGGGATCTGGAGGAACAGTTCCAGCAATAAGGCAATACATCAATGTTTGTTTCTTGAAAGTTCCTTTGTCTTCTCTACACAATTCATGTTGTTTGGGTTCCAGTCCAAAAGACGCTGAAGGAATATCAGACAATTTGATCACAAGGAAATGGTCCTTATTTGTCAGCTTTTAAGGTAGGAATTTGGCAGTCTGTTCAAGTGTCCAGAGAATATTTTCATTGCCGGCCGACATGTTTTCTCCAGAAAAGAAAAGTATCATCTGGATTTGGGTCTCAAGAAATCAATTAAAATAAAAGCTAGAAATAAATAGTGAGGAATCAGATAAAACATCCAGTTTTGCATATTTTTTTTTTTAGGCCATGGCGATTTTTGGTGAACAAGGTAATTGTGACGTGTTTGAACTTACAAAGTCTAATGAATATTATATAAAAGAAGATTTCTGAAGAGAAAAAAAAAAAAAAAAGGGAGTGTTAGGACACAAGACCTCACCATTGATAAGGATGAGAAAACTGACTCAAAACTTGTTAATGTTTCTAGGATTCAAAGCGAATGTTTAAATAGATAAAAATATAAAATAAAAACCCAAAACCCTCGTTCCTTTCTATCTCCTACCTAGGCCTATATTATAAAACCCTTTTTATTTTAAACCTTCTCTTCTGCTTTGAATTGGGTAAATCTGACACACTATAGCTGAGAATTAATGCTGCCTGGGGCTTCAGTGTCACTACCACTGTAAGACTTTTGAAACATTGCTTAGACTGCCATAATAAAAATCCTATTTGTCTGGCTGCTAAATGCACATTTCATCATTATCTCAAAAGCATTTCCAAAAGGGCAATAAACAACATGCACTAATATAAATTGAACAATTAAAAACAACCCCTAGTTCCCCTCAAGAACAAGATGTTTCTCCTTTGTAGTTTTGAATGCCACATTACTCATGGATAAGTAAGATAATCCACAGCTAGAAACGCATTAAATGATTTTAATGCACGACGTGGAGGCATAGAACCACCCGAAATGAAGCACAGTGCACTAAAATCATTTAATTCACAGCTAGCCATGGATTATCCCGCTTATACCATGGTCAGTTGTCAGAACAAGCTGTTATTGATGTCTGCAGATCAATATTTGCCCGGAAGGGTAAAAAAAAAAAAAAAAAAAAAAAAAAAGTTATTTTGTTAGTTAAGGCTCGTTAGATTTTGACCATTTTAAAATCAGACACAGATAAAATAGTGCAGTAAGATTAGATTTATTTGAATGAGTGAATTATAGCAATTATTTGAATTAACTATCAAGAGAGATGCATGTGTGAATTACCTCCATTTTGTGCAGCCTCTCTATATTAAAAATGAAGCTGCAAGTTTAATTACTTCAAAACCAGCAATGTTACCCCCTCGTTGCTGAGAAATGCATCGATTCAGTAGCGAAGCCATTATATTAAAAGTCACGGGGCAGCACTGACAGGTTTCTGTGCTCCTGAATGTTTTTGTGTGCGCAGTGTGATCTTTAAGTGATATATGCATGTGTGCGGTTCAATGAAAACAGCGCATTAATATAGAACGGTGATTAAACTGACTTGGAACTACCTGTGCATTAAAAAGTTTTACTGCACACATTCCAGCCAATCAGAATTGCGAATTCAGACAGACCATGGTATAATGCAATATAACTGTAGAAGTAATCAGATTACTTCTATCACTGATTTGTTTTCAAAAATTATCAATTAAAATACCATTATCTATTTTATATAGTAGGTATGGTACCACTGGAACAGTTTAAACTGTTTAATTAAGACTTTTGAAGAGATTATTTCTCTCTGGTACCCATTTGTCTTTCTAGACACCTGTCTGAAACTCTTTAGCTCTGTGCGAGTTATCTCTTTTCCCCTAAAAACAAGGCCATAAACTATTCAATCTAAAGTTCTCCTAGTTAAATGATTCTCCGTTATGCATCACATACAGATTTCAAATTTTGACTTGCCATGCCAATTTAGAATGAAAATTTTATATGAAGTAGTTTTACACTGCATTGTTTTTCAATGTTTTTATTAACTGGGAGTGAATTAAATGCTGCAAACAGTTGCTATATTTTTTAATACAAATTCTAGTGTACTGATAATTTAAATTAATTTACCATGTGACAATAATAGAATGCAGCCTTCTAGTCATTTCTATACTGTAAATATTTAGCAACTGTAATTGTTTTTTTTTTTGTTTTTGTTTTTTACAGTGTAGCAATCCTTACTTTTATTGCAAAACATTAGCCTGACTTCGTCATACTCATATTCTAGGCAGAATGTGAGTCTGATACTGCTCCATTGCACTTGAATTATGGGGCGTGTCTTAACCAAACCAGTAAAAAACAACAACTCTGCACTCAATTGGATAGACCTACAACCAATCAGAGCAACCCAGTTATTGACGTATGTTGAACTTGTACTTAAACTTTTGCCGAATCCCGTTGGAAGGACGGCAAACACATCTTTCCCATCGACAAATGCCTTGATTGCGGTTCTTTGTTCGTCTTTTTAAAAATAATGCGCTGTCGATTTCTTTTATTACAGACGTGATAGCGGAATCTAAACATCTTACTTCTCCAGCTGCAGTCATCGTTGGTGAAAACCAATTCAACCCAAGCGCGCTCTTTGATGCCGTGGGTGGTTACGTAACCGCAGATAGCCTGTCCATCATCGATTAAAGCCCGCCCTGGCAATTTGATTGGCTCGGCCTTCTGGGAGCCAAGCATAATTACTCCACAATGGATCGAATCCAGACCGAACTTCCCGTCCAAAAAATGTTGTGGGCGGGGTTCGGGCTGGCACCCAGGCTAGCAAAACATTACAATAAGATTAAATTAAAATCAGTTAATACATTAGGTATCCTGAACTAACAATGAAAAATACGAGGACAGCATTTATTAAGCTATGTAAATGGTAATCAAACTATACTATAAAATATGTTGTATACATTAACATGAATGTATTAAGAACAAGTAAGGGATAATCCTAGCTGTGCATTAAACGGTTTTAATGCACGACATGGAGGCAAATAAGAACCACCCGACGCGAAGCGGAGTGCCTTCAAATTATTTAATGCACAGCTAGCCGTGGATTAGAAGGCTTATGCCATGGTCTTTTACCAGCATTGACAATTTAAATCTGTCATTGATATTTGCAGAGCAATATTTGACTGGAAGGGAAAATGATGGTTATTTTCATCAGTTAAGGCTCGTTAGATCTAGCATTCTGCCTGCTTTGAATCAGACACCGAGATAAAGTAGTGCGTAAGATTACATTTATTTCAATGAATGAATTATAGCACTTATTTGAATTAATTATCTCGAGAAAGACAGAGAGAGATGAAAGATGCGTGTAAATTACCTGTGTCTGTGCAGCATCTTTCTATTATCAACGAAGCTGTGAGTTAAAAAAAAAAAAAAAAAAAACGAAACAGCGATGCAACCCCCTCGTTGCTGAGAAATATAATGTAGCCATTAATAGAAACCGTTTTATTAATAGAAGTCGCGGGGCAGCGTTGATAATTTTTTGTGCTCCTGAATGTTTCTGTGTGCGCGCAGCATGATCGCCGATCTCTGTGTGCTTCAATTAAAACAGCGCATTAATAAAGAACGGTGATTAATTGGTTTTATTGCACACCTTCCAACCAATCAGAATCGAGTATTCAGACAGACCATGGTATAAACATGAATTAACAAACACTAGTACATTTACAATTTATCCTTAAGATAAATAAGATTAACAAATGAATATTATAATAATCATTGTTAGTTCGTGATACAAAATGAAAGTTATGTTAACAAACTAAAAGGTAATAGTAAGGTGTCACCAGTTTTAATGAATGGCATTAGACTATTGTTATAAATGTTAATGTCTGTTACACTGTGCTGACCAAAACACATATGGCATTCAAAAGAGGAGAACATCATCTGAAGATCAAATTTGCAGTTGTAGTTCAGCAGGCTTGTGTTCTTTAGACCAAAAGCCTGCAAGAAACACTGTTAAGATGACTGTTGTTCCACAAAACACATCATACATTTGCTTTACAAAATAGGATTCTGCTTGACCTCAGTCAACTAATGTTTGAAGATAACACATGTAAACAGTGTTATTAAAAACGCATGAATTACGAACCACATTGAAGCACAATAGATTTAAGACCATTTTTAAATGTTCAATGATCTGGTAGCGTAAAACGACAATGGAAAATTTGACATTTCAAGCATTCCATTTTAAATTAAACAAATTTAGCTAAAATTAATTTAATGTTTCGGTCAGTAACGGAAAGGTTGGTTGCATGTATATATGTGCCTTTGAGGAAGAACAGATCATTTCCAGTTAATCATTATTATTAAAGTATGCCTTAAATTCCCCTAGTGGCATTTCTCATTATCAAGAGATATGAAATGGCGAGTGTCTGTTAAGATTCAACTGTTGCATTTCTCCAGAATGAGCAACAAGAACACTCCTGCTCCACTGAATATGCATGCTGCACAGTTTATTCAAGTTACAATTCTCAATACGTCAAAAAACCAAATCTTGGTAAAGAGAGCCTTGTTGCAAAACCCTGGAGATATGTTGAGAAACAACCAAGATTATGTATGAGCTTCCATCAGAATCTCTCTGCAAAGTCACTGCATGTTTTATAACACATGCTGCATGAACAGGTCAAACTACAGCCATACACTAACATCAGTCTAAATGCTGAACAAGGTGCTGGAGAAAAGTAAGTGAAGTAGATCTACACACAAAGTGAGTTTAGCCCCAACAATAATTAAAACACATCAGAACCAGTTAATCAAGGATTATCAGGATTGTCAGGATTACTAGAAATTTTCAGGCAGGTGTGTTGTAGGTTAAAAATAAAATCTTCAGGATGGGATGATGAAGACTATATGCATAGATTTGTGATTACTATTTCTTTAATTTTTCTGTTTAAAAAACTTGTTGCATGTTCACATGTGTGTTCTTGCATTATTTTTATACAATTTATTTTCTTTTAAAATAGAATAGTGTTTTTATAAATTTAAAGGGATTGTTCACCCAAACATAAAAATTCTGTCATCATTTACTCACCCTCAAGTTGTTCCAAACCTGTATGAGTTTCTTTCTTCTGCTGAACACAAAAGAAGATATTTTGAAGATTGTCGGTAACCAAACAGTTGATGGGCTCCATTGATTTCTGAAAGTCTGGAAGACTGGAAGTCAATAGGGCCTATCAACTATTTGGTTAGCCATATACTTCTAAATATCTTCTTTTGCGTTCAGCAGAAATTGTTTGGAACAACTTGAGGGTGAGTCAATGATGACAAAATTTTCATTTTTGGGTGAACCATCCCTTTAAGGTCCGTTCACACAAAGGACAATAACGATAACGATAAAGATATAGTTCAAAAAGTGTTTCAAATAAAAAAAGAAAAGAATAGTACTATAATAACAATAACAGATCAGAGAAAGCATATCATTCTAATCAATTTCAGAACTATTTCTTTAGTTACTAAACGATAAAAACATTGACAGCCAATTAGAATCCATCCTGCTTCAAAGAGATCGAGAATTTAAAGTAGCAGACAACAAAACTGCAGCACTTGCTTACAATAAACAGGACATTGTTGTACACTGGTGTGAACTAGAGTTGTCAGAAGTACCAACAGTCAATACTGAAATTTTAAAAATGTGACGCTTTGAGCACTGTTGAGTGGATTTGTAAACGCCTCTGATTGGCCACTGTGATCATGTGCTCATGGGATATGTCTGCGATTGGCTAAAATGAGCAATGCTTCAAAAACATTGTAAATACTCAATGACGTTCTTCACCGAGCGCTTACAGATACACACGGGAGCGTTTGAAAGCAGCCGTCTATCACAGACCAGTCCACTGATAGACGCCTGCTTTCAAACGCTCCCCTTCCACTTTCAAATCCAAACACTTCCGTGTGCTTTCAAACGCTCTCGTGCGTTGATCATTGTAGCCAATCACAGACATATCCTATGAGGGCGTCAACACAATAGCCAATCAGAGGAGTTTACGAATTCGCTCAACAGTGTTCAAATTTCAGTAAAAGTCGGCACTTTTGACAACTCTAGTGAGAACGCTAATATAGTTAGTTATCTTAGCTTGTTCTTTGTATGAATGGGCCTTTAGAATTCTCGAAAAACTAAGAATATATCAAATGCAATAAAATGCAAGGTAACACTTTATTTTAAGGTGATGTAGTTGCACGTTACTACATGTACTTACTGTAGTAATAACAGTAAATTATGCATAATTACAAGTAACTAACACTAAACCAAACCCTAACCGCAACACTATAGTAAGTACAAGTAGTTAATTATTATTATTACTCAGTACTTATTTGAGTAAGTACGATGTAACTCTGTCACCTTAATATAAAGTGGAACTGAATGCAATACAATGACACTGCAGAGACATTTTGAATGGAGCTCAATTCATCCTTGATACCATGGGGTTTCACACTTCATTTCATCTCATCTCCCAACAAGGAAAAAACAACAAATAAACCCTTATCAACCAAGGACAATTTTAAAAAAAAAGCAACAGTTGTTGTTTGCTTTTGAGCTATGAGGAAATGTGCAACCGTTTGCAACCTTGTAATGACAACACATTTAAAATCAAAAAGTGAAGGAAACAAAAAGGATATTACCTCCGCACTTCACAGGGGATTATAGAAGACATGATAGAGATCATCAAATTACTAAATTCAGAATACATTTCACATTTAGGCAAAATCAAGCCAATAATACCAAATCTGGTCACATATTTCAGAAGAGCTCCATCAAAATACATTGAGTGTATTTAGGTCACTTTTCAAAATCACATTTTCAGCTTGGATTACCAAAACAATACAAATTTAACATTGAATCTTGATATACACATTGCTGTCTTTTAGAGTCTAGCCCAGGGCGGCCCAATCCTGATCCTGGACATCTACCTGCAAGAGTTCAGATCCAACACACCAGTCTATAATCATTCAAGTTCTCCTGAAGTTCTTTATTAGCTGCATCAGTTGTGTTTGTTCAGGGCTGGAGCTGAACTGAAGGAAGGTAGTTTTCAAGGAACAGGATTGGGCACCCCTGGTCTATTCCAATGGACAAAAGCTGTCCTATATAGTGACGCATAACAGTAGGGTTCAATTCGTTAATAGCAGTCCATTAGGTATCATGGTCCAACAAGAACAGCATGTATTAATCTTGGATTTTTACATTAACAAATTTTTGTATGAATTATCCAAAATGTATTATGAATAAACAATCATCAACAAACAATAATATATGGTAACACTTTACAATTAGGTTCATTTGTTAACATTAGTTAATGTATTAACTAACATGAACTAATTATGAGCAATACATTTGTTACTGTTTTTACTAATCTTTGTTAACGTTAGATAATGAAAATCTAGCTGTTCATTATTTGTTCATGTTAGTTCACAGTGCATTAACTAATGTTAACAAATACAACTCTTGATTTTAATACTGTACTAGTAAATGTTGAAATTAACATTAACAAAGATTAATAAATGCTGTAGAAGTGCAGTTCATTATTATTTCATTAACTAATGCAGTTAACTAATGAACCTTATTGTAAAGTGTTAACCAATATATTTATAAATTAACATTAACTAAAATTTAATTAAATGCTGTAAAAATTGTTAGTTCATGATATCCAATTCATGTTCACTTTTTTTGTTGTTGCTCTGTTTAAAAAAAAAAAAAACAACTTTTAAAGGGTTAGTTCACCCAAAAATGAAATTTCTGTCATTAATTATTCACCCTCATGTCATTCCAAACCCTTAAGTCCTTCGTTCATCTTCAGAACACAAATTAAAATGTGGTTCAACCTTAATGTTATGAAGCGACGAGAATACTTTTCTTGCACAAAAACAAAACAAAAATATTCAACAAATTTGTCTCTCCCCTGTCAGTCTCATTACAGTCGCTATTTATATTGCGGAGCTTTCAGATTCTACGTCCGAATGCCGGCTCATGTCAGCATCACATGCATGCTCACATGACCAGAGCCGGCCAATACTGAGCCGGCGTTCAGACGTAAACACAGAAACTCTGCAATGTAAATTGTGTATGAAACTGACAGGGGAGACACGAATTTGTTGAATATTTTTGTTTTGTTTTCATAACATTATAACATTCATAACATTATGGTTGAACCACTGTAGTCACGTTGATTATTTTACTACTGGAGGATTAAAAAAAAAAAACCTCTCGGATTTCATCAAAAATATCTTAATTTGTGTTCCAAAGATTAACCGAAGGTCTGGTTTGGAACGACATAAGAGTGAGTAATTAATGACAGAAATTTCATTTTTGGGTGAACTAACCCTTTAATGAAAAAGATTTCAAAATTAATTTCCTTCACATATTAAAAAAAAAAAAAAAAAAAAAAAAAGCTTTAAAATCATTATAAAATCTAAAACAGATTTGACTGGATTTCAATGTAACACTTTACAATAAGGTCTCATTGGTTAACATTAGTTAATGTATTAATTAACATGAAGTAACAATGAGCAATACATTTGTAACTGTTTTTACTAATCTTTGTTAATGTTAGTTAAAAAAAATACAGTTGTTTATTGTTCATGATAGTTCACAGTGCATTAACTAATGTTAACAAATAAAACATTTGATTTCAATAATGTATTAAAAAATGTTGAAATTAACATGAACTAAGATTAATAAATACTGCAGAAGTATAGTTCATTCTTAGTTCATGTTAACTAAAGTAGTTAACTAAACCTTATTGTAAAGTGTTACCAATATATGCATATTTATTCAATATTCGTGTCCATGTCATGCAAGGCCCCACAAAATTGTAGGTAAACAGCCTCACTTCCATGTAAACCTTTCATTCAACAGTTAACAGCATGATAAAGAATATAAACATTATAGTTCAAGTTCTTTCATTTATAACTCATGCAAGTTTTAAAATCAAGTAAAAATGTGAGATTGAAAACCAGTCAGTTTTCTACCACTCAGGACAACAGGGCTCATGTGTAATCTTTACAGAGAAGGGTTGGGAAATCTCATTTTTAAGATGGTCTCACTAGAATTCACTGGTGTCATTTGCCCATATTGTCATGCAGCAGAAGAAATTATATTCAAGAGAATCAACATTTCGGTTTTGATGGAGCCCTTCTTAAATGAGACACCAGTGGGGCATTTGAATGGATGCAAGGGACAGAGAGAGAGAGAGAGATACAGTTACTCTGCGCAGCAGCTAGACAAGACTTACTCTGCCTTGGCTCCCTGGACCAGGAGGGTGTTAATGCAGTCAGTGCTGCCTGCACGGGCCGCTTTGTGGAGGGGGGTTTCACCAACATAGTCCTACAAAAAAAAAGAGAGAGAATCTAAAGCACCAGCAGGGAGTAGGATTGTCACGATTGAGAAATTTTTGCTTGTGACCGGCTACAGTATAATCTATAGTTACAGTATACAGTAAAATACAGTATTCATACTGAACTGATAATTCTTAATTCAAGGGGGAATTTTTATAATTCAAAAACACAGTAAAACATAATACTGTGAAAAAATGTGTTATAATAGCTTTTCTAATTTAATATTTTAAAAATGTAAAATTTATTGCTGTGATGGAAAAGCTGGATTTATAGTCTTCAGTGTCACATGATCCTACAGAAAATCATTCTAATAAAACGATTATTATTATCAATGTTGAAAACACTTGAGCTGCATAATATTTTTGTAGAAATGATTATTTTTCAAAATAAAAAGTAAAAAAAAAAAAAAAAAAAAAAAAAAAAAATTATTTTAAAAAAAAAAAAATATACATTTCTTAAAAAAAAAAAAAAAAAAAAAAAAAAAAAAAAAAAACAAATAAACTGTATCTTTATGGTCCACTTTCTATTCACTATAATGTTTTTTGGGACACAGGGAACCTAAATATCATATTAGAGCCAAGGTAATATACTATTCATACTGAATATTTCATCATTATTTTTAGGCAACTGCAATATCTTTCTATTCCAAATTCTTCACTTTTTAACCCGTCTTCTGCAGCCAAAATAACTTGTAATACCAAAAACACATTACATGAACCTTAAAATAAAGTGAAAACAGAATGTCTTGCATTCACAGTTGTAATGTCAAAGTGCAGCAGAAACTGAGGATGCCAGTCCATCTTTCAGTCCATAAAGAAATTTTATATTTGCTTTAAATGTGGATGACTATGAACTTTGAACTTTAAAGTGAACCATGATTGTGGCTCTCAAAATAATCTGGATTACATCAACTAATAGGAATAATTGTGGCAGGCTTTGCCGATCTATTAGATAAAAATGTCTGTAAAGGGTTATTTTTTTAGCATTATTTATTATTACAATTACAGATATAAATTATTAAAAAAAATATTAATGTTTATTAAAAGAAATAGGATTTTGTGTGCTTTTAATTAATTATATGATATGATATTATATTATATTATATTATATTATATTATATCATATCATATCATATCATATCATATCATATCATATCATATCATATTATATCATATTATATCATATTATATCATATTATATCATATTATATCATATTATATCATATTATATTATATTATATTATATTATATTATATTATATTATATTATATTATATTATATTATATCATATTATATTATATTATATACACACACACAGTACAGTCCAAAAGTTTGGAACCACTAAGATTTTTAATGTTTTTAAAAGAAGTTTTGTTTGCTCACCAAGGCTACATTTATTTAATTCAAAATACAGTAAAAACAGTAATATTGTGAGATAGTATAACAATTTAAAATAACTGTGTACTATTTAAATATATTTGACAAAGTAATTTATTCCTGTGATGCAAAACTGAATTTTCAGCATCGTTACTCCATTCTTCAGTGTCATATGATCCTTCAGAAATCATATTTTAATATGCTGATTTGCTGCTCAATAAACATTTATGATTATTATCAATGTTGAAAACAGTTGTGTACTTTTTTCCTTGATGAATAGAAAGTTCAAAAGAACAGCATTGATCTGAAATACAAAGCTTCTGTAGCATTATACACTACCGTTCAAAAGTTTGGGGTCAGTAAGAATTTATTTTTATTTATTTTTTTAAAGAAATTAATACTTTTATTCAGCAAGGATGCATTAAATCAATCAAAAGTGGCAGTAAAGACATTTATAATGTTACAAAAGATTAGATTTCAGATAAACACTGTTCTTTTGAACTTTCTATTCATCAAGGAAAAAAGTACACAACTGTTTTCAACATTGAAAATAATTATACATGTTTATTGAGCAGCAAATCAGCATATTAAAATATGATTTCTGAAGGATCATGTGACACTGAAGAATGGAGTAACGATGCTGAAAATTCAGTTTTGCATCACAGGAATAAATTACTTTGTGAAATATATTCAAATAGAAAACAGTTATTTTAAATTGTAATAATATTTCACAATATTACTGTTTTTACTGTAATTTTAATTAAATAAATGTAGCCTTGGTGAGCAAACGAAACTTCTTTTAAAAACATTAAAAATCTTAGTGGTTCCAAACTTTTGGACTGTACTGTATATAAATAAAATTAAATTAAAAAGCACATAAAATCCCATTTCTAATTTCTAGTTTTTAACCTAATATTTACATTATTTTACTTCAGCTTTGTCAATTTTTAATAGTTTTTGTTAATGACAACAATACTGTGTGTAGACTACCCAGACTGCTGAATACGGCAGGGAAGCACACTGCGGGAAGTGAACGTGCAATCTCTCCGTCACAAGTCAGCATCCTCATTTATTTAGGAGCTGGTGGATCATCCTGGCAGAGCAGCAAAAGGCGCTCCCAGCAGGAGCTAAACTTTTCACTTTTGACAGAAAGCTACAGTAAACACTTAAATGAGCGCCCTTTCAGTGATTCTCTGGAGAGGAATGTGGGTCAGACTCTCACTCAGTAGCTTTTCACTCCAGCAAGATTCATCAAAGTATCAAAAGACAAGACTGCATAAGAGATCAGTCGATGAGAAGGGTGATGCCCTTATATGCCAATGGGAATGTGGAACTAGCCTATATTTGGAGAACACATCACTGGTTATGTAACAACGGCCTAGTAATCTCATTTCTCTGCTGTAACAAACCAGTGAATGGTGGGGGTGGAGAATATATGAATAAACAGAAATGTTCTCATATGCTGATGGGGATTACTATATTCTGCACATATGGAAAACATAATAGTGATACAGTACATGAACACAGCCAAACAAACACAGTCGTGAAGGGCCTCAGAAAACACTGCCAAAACCAAAGCTGATTGGATCTGGGGTTATCGTCAAAAATAAGCACCAAATTTCATAATCACCTCTACTTTCATATGGGGAAACTGTAGGGGGAGGGATAGTTCACCCAAAAATAACACTTCTGCCATCATTTACTCCTCTTCAAGTTGTTTAAAACCTGTATAATTTCTTTGTTCACACAAAGGAGGATATTTGAAAGAATGTTTATAAGCAAACAGATCTCGCCCCCATTGACTGCCATTGCATTTTTATTTCCTACCGTGTTATTTTTTTCTAAATTCTGACTGAATGAATCACATTCAAAGGCGCTGAAAAATCATGTGGCCACCTGTTTTGTGTTAGGCCTAATATCACCCCCTTTAAACAAGTTCTTTCTCATCCTCACTTGTGTGGGACATGTCCTGCTCTGTTTTCTCACATAACTCCACATTTTCAGTGATAGCTGCAGTTTTGAATAGCCCTAGAAGACTGATGCATCTCATATATCACCTGATAAGGAAGTGATCTCTTACCTGTCTGTTTATATCAGCTCCAGCTTGCAGCAGCCAGAGCAAGCACTGAGGATGACCCCCGAAGGCAGCAATATGAGCAGGCGTCTGGGCAAACCGAGAGGTCACAGAGTTCACACCACATCCCACCTGCACTAGACGCACTACACACTCCAGCTGGGTGATGATGGGAGAGGACAAAGAAAAAAGTGCCTTTAATTAGTGCTCAACTGATATGGGCTTTCAACAGCTGATGGTAATTGATATCGACATAGAGCAGGATAGCAGATGTCTGACCCTGGACCACAGTTATAAGTCGCACGGGTATGTTTGCAGCAATAGTCAACAATACATTGTATGGGTCAAAATTATCAATTTTTCTTTTATTCCAAAAATCATTAGGATATTAAGTACAGATCACGTTCCATGAAGATATTTTGTAAATTTCCTACTGTAAATATATAAAAAAAAAGTTTTTTGTGAGTGGATATGCATTGCTAAGGACAAAATTTTTATTTTTTTCTACCAACAGATTCCAGATTTTCAAATAGTTGTATCTCGGCCGAATATTGTCCTATCCTAACAAATCCATACATCAATCAATGGAAAGCTTATTTATTCAGTTTTCAGATGATGTATAAATCTCAATTTCAAAAAATTGACCCTTATGTTATGACTGGTTTTGTGGTCCAGGGTCACAATTAAAGGGGATATTAAAAAATACAATACATAAATGCATATTTAAAATACAATTTATTGATAACAAATGAGATGTAGACAAACTGCTAACATTTTTGTAGGAAAAAAAACAAACAAACACATTTCCGAGGTTCTCAGTAGTAGAAGTCGTCATAGTTGGGTATACTTGTTCACAGTGGTGAACAGAAACTACAACAAATATAATTTTTGCATTCCCATTTGCTTCAATAGCAAAAGAAAAAATACACAATGTCAGAAATGAGAAAAGATGTGCCATTACTCCCTCAGCCGTTGTATTAGGATGTTTTCACACTAGAATTTTTGGTTCCCGGGTTCGATTGACGTCAAGAGTTTGGTTCGTTTGGATGATGTGAACCGGTGTACAGAATCTGCAAAAAAACAGTGGTCTGGGGTACGGTACAGTTCACTGCTGAAATGAATGCAATCGTACTAAATCATAAGTGAACCTCTATAGAGTGTGAAAGCTCCCTTAGAAGCACTCATGCAGTGGCGTTAACTAGTTTTGTGTAATTTAATGCCAAGGATATTAGGGGTGTGCACAAATATTCGATCTGTAATAATTATTGGAAAAATACAAATACTATTCGAACTTTGCTACATTTCTGGCCATAAATGCAGTGAATCCATGATATATCCTAAGCACGCAAACTAAAACTCACATTTATAACTAAATGCATTGATTGGCGCTGTGTAAACAAGATTGTATTTGATCAAAGAAGATACATCAAATCAATTTCAAATTAACTTAATCAAAATGATCTTACTACATGATCTTACAATATGGAATTACTTTTGATCAAATGAATCAACATGTCCTGTGCAAACATTGTCAGGTGAAACAAAGTTAAAATATCACCTCTACAATGAGAAAATCACATGAAATCCACACACTGAATCAAAATATTTGTTTTTTTATGAGCCCAAATATTCAATTACAATATTTTAGAAAAAAATCCCATGTATAAATAGGCCCGGTTTCACAGACAGGGCTTAGACTAAGCCAGGATTAGACCTTAGTTCAATTAGGACATTTAAGAAGCTTTTATAAATGTTCACTAGAAAAAAAAAAAAAAAAACTTTACTGGTGTACATCTTGAGAAAAAAAACAATGGCACTGACATATTTTAAGATATGTCAGTACAAGTTTCTTTTAGTTAAAACAGCTCAAACATGCATTTTAGTCTAGGACTAGCTTAAGCCTTGTCTGTGAAACTGGGGGATAGTGTTATAAATTAAACATTACCTTTTTTTTTTTTTTTTTTTTTTAAATGCATAAAACCTTGCTAGATTTGCATTAACGACTGTAGAAACACATCATCACAGTCTGTAAAATTGGTCCATTATTTCTTCTTCACTCATAGGGTTCCACCGCACTTCTGTTAATCATCCAAATTAGGCTTAAAATTGGTCTAGCTTGACTAAGAACACAATTGCATTCAACAAAATAACATTTTAATACATTTAATAGATGGCTACTCTTGTGTTTCAACATTCCCTGATCCTTGTTCCTGCAAGATCTCAAATTTCACCCTAACTCTTCCTGTTATTCATCTAATCAACAGTGCATTAAAACAATTCTTCTCTAGACACTCCCATGCTTTAGAAGACATTACACTAAGCAAACACACACAGAAAGTGGGAGTGGCACCAGAACAGAGAGGTTTATAGCTTCCTCATAAGTCTTATCAGGTTTGGCATCACTTCAATTCAACTGGAATCTAGTTTGATCTAAAACCCTGTTGATGAAGCTCATACACTGACACAGCTGAATTCCCCTTGAAAGGTTGAGATGCAAGTTCATGCATGCATCCTGTGGAGCTTTAAAAGTCAATGCAATGCAGAAAATACTTTCCCTTTTCAGTAACATTTCTAAAAATAAACAGATGGGTTGGTGTTTATATCAGCCTGCTGACTCTCATAGTTCAACTAGTTGGGTAACTTCGAGACATCTGAGAATGCCACACATCAGGCATCAGTTACATAAATAATGTAGCTCTTGAGAAAGTGATCGAGGGGAACCTGAAGTTCAACATCATTACCTGAGGAAAGACTACACCTACAGGGATCAAGCTAAAATACACGTGTATAAATACTGAAATGTTTGACCACATGACCCGGTTCTTTATAGTCAATCAAAAACACTTGTTCATAAGCAGTTGAACCGTATTATGAAGCAATAACTATTACAGTATTATTGCGTCTAATTATTCTTCTGAGGCCGGTTATTCATATGACAACGTAAATAAAAGTGTTATTCATGTATGTCATAGACTATAAAATAAATACAAATACAACTGTTCGTTTCCTATTTTATTTGATACATCTTTGAATGTAATGCAATAATAATAAGAATGTCACTAAAACTACATTAGCTGCATTCATTTTATATATATATATATATATATATATATATATATATATATATATATATATATATTATATTATATATATATATATATATATATATATATATATATATATATATATATATATCTGTTCTGTTGAAATGAGAAATTATGTCACCATTTGACATGCATTTCTTGTCTACGTATTCAAAGTACGAAAAGACTCGATTAAGGGAAACGGCATCGTTAAAAATGGTTCGTCTTCGTTTCGTTCTTGCTCCACCACGGGTTTATAATCTCTAGACAAGCCTGTTAATGTCCTGACAGAGTCGGAAAATGGAAAAACACATTAAAAAGATCAAGCCAGACTGGCTGTCTGCAGTTCACGCACTGAATGAATGCGTTATTTCATTAGATCGTGAGCTCGAGTCAGATCAAACACGATGACATTTGCATGGATTAATTATCTTCTTCTAATGCGGTTTGAGCGGCAGTCACGAATAACTTAACATCTTTAAGTAACAAACACATTTGTGCACATTGGGTGATAATTATGCATGTTGCTTAGAAATGAATCCGATGATGTACCTTGCCGAAGTGTGCAGCCCAGTGTAGAGGAGTCCAGCCGTAGAAAGAGTCTTCCACGGAGAGCTGATCTGTGCTGCACTGAAGGAGCGCGCACAGCGCGCCCACATCTCCATCTCTGCAAGCTCTATGGAGAGGGAAGCGAATATTCAGCACCTCCTCGCTAGAAAACCCAGATTCCAGTCCCACCGACATTAGTTCACAATCGCTTTTATAAATGCGTGGAAACAGGAATCGTCTCAAAAATGGTGGACTTCACACGATGTCTGCTCTTATTAAGCGCACCGCCCAAACAAAGAGCTCACAAAGGGGAGGCGAGACGAGACGCACAGCGTGCTCACATACACACATCACACTTGCGCGCTCGCTGAAGGAACGAAACTTCAAATGGGAATCTCTCAAAACCTAAAACGGATCAGGACTGGAGCTACGAATGCTCATTTGACCGTTCACCAAAGCCCGAAACGGATCATTTGAGACTCCGTAGTGAGGCTGCGCATGCTCACGAAACGACCATCAAAACCAGAAATGGACCTCTTGAGACTCGAACTGACACTGCGCATGCCCAGTACAATATAAACCACCCTCAAAACCAGAAACGGACCCCTTGGGACTCGAACTGACACTGCGCATGCTCACTACAAAATAAACGTACTACAAAACCAGAAACTGAGAACTCGAGGATCCAGAGGATAGAGTCACGCATGCGCTTTGCAATGTGAACGTGATGGCGAAGCACATATAAAACACATTTACGTCTGTGGCGACGTGCGCGCTCGCAATAACAGTCCTTTGATGTGCAGGAACGTCGCGTGAAAATATTCATTTTAAAAATACATGTTTAGTTATCACCATCTTATTACGAATACCATTAATTATCTACATTTTACCCGGTTAAACGTTTAGTAAGATTAAGAATGAATGGATTTAAATTCATTTTTGTTTGATGCAGTTAGAAACTGCACTCCTTTTTCAGGTATTTGTGACAGATTTACAAATTGACTCAAATTTTCATTACAAAAAGGTATTTGCATGCATTTAAAAAAAAAAAGTATTGCAAATGAGATGGGTATGAATATACCAAATAAAATCCTACTCTATGGATCAAGACATTAAAACATATAGATACAGGATTAGTATTAACAGTAATGTTATTAAAACTGAACACCTTTTGTACAGTTTTTCTCCATTTGATTTTTTACCAAGCAAAATCATGTCCAGACATTCATTATTCACACAGAGGGAATAATACAAAAGAGAAACAGTTATAAGTAAAACTTTCATGTTAGTTTAATATGTAGAATAACAAACTATATCTAAAAGTGACAGCCACTTTCAATTATTTGTAATTTGACCCACATACTAAATAGGGATTGTGAGTTATTGACAGAAAACAAGGTGTTAAACAACTTGTAAGGAGAACATCCACTATAAAGGGGTTTTTTTTTCTTTCTTTTTTTTTTTTTTTTCTCCAAATACTCGAAAGTTAACATTTTCAAGCAGACCAACAAATAAATTGGAGCTGGTAGTTAGACAGCAATTCATTCATAGAGGGACGGCGTTAAAACTATCTCTTGGTGGGTTATCATACAAATCTAAACACTTGCAAACATAACACACATCTATAGACAAACGTGTAAAAAAAAACAAAAAGCAAAAAAAACAGTGTTTGGACGTTTATAGAGGGCCACCACACAGATATGAAAGTGGACAAGTATAGTAGATACTGTATTGCAGAACTACAAGAGGCACTTTAAAATAAAAAGGAAAAGAAAAAAGAACATAGATGCTCAACAATGTACTTCATGTTTATTTAACGAGTAGCGTTGAGATGCAGAACTTTAGTCTTTATAATGACCATGAAAAGAGAATGGATACACACACATAGTTTAGCTTTCAAACAACTTCTTGAAAGCGATGCTTATCTCCTGGATCATGTCAGAGGTGGTGGTTGATCTGCTGTGTTTGTGGAAGGCTTGGCGATTACATTGCCTTGTCAGAGACGTAGCACCAAATGCAGCTACCAGTGAGGGATTCATGCTGGAAAAAAAGGAACACTTAGTATTAAATAGGTCATATGCCCTTTTACAAACTCTTGATTTTGTTTGGTCTACTAGAATAGGTTTTCATGCTTGGATGTAAAAAAAATAAAAAAAATAAAAATAAAATAATAATAATAATAATATATATATATTATATTATCGTAACTTCGTAACCTCGTAACTTTTTTTTGCTTATGCCTTGGGTGGGAATTATTTAAATGAGGAAGATTGTGATGTTTACATTTCCGGTACAAAACTAAAGACTACTATCGAGCCGTTTTAAGGCTGGAACACACCAAGCCGACGCCGACGAACTAGTGGCGACGAAAGCAGACTGTGGGGTTGGCTCACGTCGGCAGCGTCTGGGTCCAAAGCTGCCCTGACACACCAAACCGACGCTCGACACCCAACGGCCAAGAAGCACATCAGTTCTGCACCTGCGTAAGATGAAATGCCTTTCTGTACCAGCAGGTGGCAGTAGCTGAACAGCCAATCAGAATGATCAGATGGCCCGACGGACCAACGAGCTCCGACGCAGTTGCAACATTTCGAATCAGCCAAAAAAAAGCAGACGACGACCAACTTCAGCCGGCGGTGCGGAACACACTGAGAAAACAGTCGGCCGACCGTCAGCTTGGTGTGTTCCTGCTTTTAGGGAGTTCAGAAACCCTTTACTGACATAGAGAATAACTCCATTTGGAGTGACTTTGTGCTTTGTAACTTTGCAGACCTTTTTCATTCTCAAACAGCAACATTACACAGTAAAAAAAAGTTGAAAATGTATCAAAGCATAACTGGTCCTCTTTAATCTCAAAGCGATATTCAATGACATGAATTAGCAACTGAAGATGGAGCACTCTACCCTTTAGTGGCTTCTGGAGGTGAGTTGAACGCCCAATGGGCGAAGACTCCTAAGGAACCAGACAGCAGATCTCCCTGTCCTCCGCAGCGCCGTCCACTGCCCTCTTGATTACAGGTCAGCACTGAAAGCAGGTAGAAACAACACGTTAGAGAAAGAAAATGGTGCACTGGAACCTTAAGAAGTCTAAATATTTCAAGAAAAGCACTAACTGTTTTTTCCATCAGTAATAATGTCCTCTTCTCCCTTTAAAACCATGGTAAGATTGCCCAAGGCGATGCACAGTTGCTGAGCACTTCTCTTGTGGTCGGTGCTGTCCAGAGGTTCATGATGCTGAAATCAAAGTTCAATTTAGCATGTATAATGCAAATGTATGTATTAGGTGTCTGTAAAGGCCCTTCTTTAAAAAAAGAAGTTCTTTTTTGTTCTTCGCTTTACAGGTAAAAAGAAGTTTGAAAAACATGACTAGTAGTATACTGTTCATGAACAACCGGCCACACTGTGTTTAGATGAATATGTAAATATGTGCAGTGACGAAAATGATAGCAGAGAGTAAACAGCAGTTAAGAAATATGATTGTAGCGGGCACAGGGCCTAAACGCTTGTGACAGTTTACAGGCCTGGGCAATATTCAAATGCAAAACGAAGCAAAGGGGAACTCAAATGACCCTTCGCAGGGAGTTTGATTGACAGGCGATCTAACCAATCATAACGCCAAATCCGTCATTATGTCCGACAAAGCAGTCAGGGGAGTGAGTAGATTACGTCAGTGGACTTGAACCTGAAAAATGGTGTGTATTGACATCTTTCCGCGGTTGAAACAACATTCTTTCTGAGGTTCTTTCATGTTTATTTGATGCGATAAAATTAACTAGTAGGAAGAGATGATCGGTTCACGAGCCACTTGAACTGAGGCACTACAGCGATCTTTCATGACACATTAAAGAGCCACAAAACAGTATTTATTGTTTAAATTTCTTTAAAAATTACAATATTTGAAATGAGAGTTTCATATCAAAAGTAAGCTGCTCTGTCTTGTCTGTCGAAGTTTTGTCAGTGTCCTTTTTGCTCCGCATGTACCTTTTTCACTGCGTGAGAACATAATGTGTGGCGAAAGAGCGGCATGGCTTGTCGGACTGGAAGACTTTACGAATGGTCAATTCCTTACCCATATCAGTATAAGTACACTACCAGTATCAGTGTTTTGGATCCATGCATTGGGTCTTAAAGTGACAGCAGCCTAACATTTCTGCTGCTGTCTGTTTTTATTGTTCTTTGTCCTTTGCTGTTTGATTAACAATATTACTCACTAATCTTGACTTATTAACTTTTGTAACTTTAGGATTAAGGGTTAATCTATATTTAATTTATACAGTGAAAAGTAAGCAGTATTATTTACATTTGATTACTTTATTCAATGTGTCTACCTGAAAACCACGGCTGTCTTTAATAATGTATTAATAATGTTTAAATTTATATTAGTTAGGCTAGTTAGTTTTAGCTGTGGTATCAAAATTGGAAGAGAAGTGTGAATTTTCATTGGTATCTAAAATTGTGTCATAATTGCCCGTTTCAGTTTCATGTCGTCAGTATCAGCTTTTATGCTTGTGAAGCACTTTGAGCTGCATTTCATGTATTAATATTTATATATAACCAAATGTTTATTATTATTATTATTATTATTATTATCCGGTGTGTTCATGTTTTTTACTCGCGGACGTCTGACCTCGACAGACTGAACAGAAGAAATGACCAGAGGAGATTTTCATGTCAAAGAAGGCGGAGCCTCAGAGCCACAACTACCTATTAAGTAATCGCCATGGACCAATGGTAGTTCGAAGGTGTTTAACAGCCAGAGTGAACTTTTCCAGAAGGTTCGCTTTGGCAAACTGTTTTGAACTCCAGAAACAAACTCAAACATCCTTATTTTGGCCTAATTTTGTTCAAAATGACGTCATGATAGTTCGTTCAAGTCCACTTGAAGTATATCAGGGCCTTTATGATTTTCTATTTCTGTGTTCTAGGACAGGTTCCTAACCTATTTGCATTCACCCTTTGTCCAAGACAATATTCAAATGCCCTCCCATCTAAGCTGTTGTAATTAAAATAACTTAACTAAAAAATGTCAGATTAATGTTGTATATAATTTTTAGTGTGCCTGTTAGTATTTTAATTAGGATTATGTTAATGCAACTATATTTAAATAAAATAATTTTAAGTCTTGTTGGGGCCCCCTGAATGCAACCATCTGAGATGAATGTCAATACCAGATGCAAACAGAGCCTTAGATATGACATGGAAATATAACTTGTGCAGCTATATAGAGTGTATTAGCGCATCCAAAACTCTCACCATGGCCTCATACAGACGAGTAAACTCCATAAAGTTGGGTGTGAGGATTCCTCTCTGATATCCTTGAATCACTGATGGTTCTTTTGCCACTAACCAAAGACCATCCTGTGAAAGAAAGAAAGAAAGAAAGAAAGAAAGAAAGAAAGAAAGAAAGAAAGAAAGAAAGAAAGAAAGAAAGAAAGAAAGAAAGAAAGAAAGAAAGAAAGAAAGAAAGAAAGAAAGAAAGAAAGAAAACAAAAATTCACACACACAAGTGACTATTTTATTCAATACATCCAGCAAATAATTATGTCTACTAAACCAGTAAACCAATGATGTCCTTTTTCCTCTGAACTAGCAGTGCCGGATTTAGATCATGCAATATGCAATAATACTGTAAAAAAAAAAAAAATATTTGTCAGAGCTACAGTATTAGCTCTGACCCAGTTCTCCCAATGTAATAGGGACACTAAATCTATTGACTTTTGCCTACATGCAAATTATGAAAGCTTATCGATCAGGGTCAGTGAAAACAGTACTCACAGCATCAATGATGATTGGTATTCCTCTGAGTTTTGACCTCTCAATAATCTCCTGAAAAGAAACATGTGCCAAACATCCAAAAAATTAAACCAACATCAAAATAAATGTGAAAATACATAATATTAGCAAGCTCTCTTGAAATACACTTAATTTACACTAGCAGGCAAAAGTGTGCACACACCTGCTCCATGTATCATCTGATCATTCAATTATTCAATTAAATCTGTATGAACCCAAAAAAAAAAAAAAAAAAAAAAAAAAAGAAGAAAGCTGGTGTTCCATGGAGGAACACGTGAGTAACGGAGATTTTTTTCCCGTTTTGTTTAACAAACAACGGAAAACAAGATTTCAGCTCGATATCTTCTTTTTTGTTTGTAGTTTATAAATGGTTCATGGCCTCAATATTTAATTTGTGCATGTGGGCGGCACCAGAAGACCCTTTTCATCAAATCACAACATCTTCTGTAAGGCATTAATTCATAAAGCATCGGTGTCATGACAAGTTCCATTAATGAATTCGATGAAAATAGTTATGTGACTTTGGACAAAAATGAAATGTTTTTTTGTATTACTGTATGGGCATGTGGGCAACAATTCCGCATCACTACATTATCACAAAAACATGTCCACTGTGTGTGTGTGTGTTTGTGAGAGAGAGTGAGAGAGAGATGAATAAATAATAGTGAAGATGATATGTGTCATAGGGCTGTCAAAATGGCTGAAAATCTAAATTTAAATTTTATACTTAAATATTGATAGCACTTTATTTTGCAGTGCTGTTCACCACGTAAATACATACGATCTAATTAAGTAATTACAATAACTGGGTAATAACTAGGTACTAACTCTGAACCTACCCCTAAACCTAGGTAAGTACATGTACACGTACTGTAAAATAAAGTGCAACCTAAATAAATATTACTAATATTGATTCAAATTATATTTGAATCTAAAAGGCATATTTTCAGAGAGGGGGAAAAAGATTTGGCTTGTCTCCTGAGGCCACAAGAGGGCGCAATGAGCAAAAAATCAATGCACCGAATCAAATTGTTTATTCAAAACAATTATAAATCAAATAATATTTTGCTAAATGCATAAACAAATATGAACAAAACAGCATCATGTATTTATACATAGATTAATACAAATGGCCGAAGCACTGATCACACAAACTAATTTTTAAGAGTTGAACTTCTTGTTTTTCAATAATCAGTACATTTAAATATTTCAAATCAATATTATTTTTACTATTTCACAATTACATTATTATCTATTGTTGTAATGTTGTTTTTGCATTTACTATAGGCTACTGTCTGTGATTCATTAGAAATATTTAAAGTTCATAATTTTTTTTTTTTTTTTTTTTTTTTTTTTTTAAGTTAAGCTTCAAGAGTGAGTCCAACAAATATTCATCTAAATTTTACACTATGCCTACATTATATTAAGTGGGCTCCTTTACTGGTAGTAGCTACAAAAATACTCAAACATTTCACTGTTGACCAATGAGGAAACCATTGCCTTTATCAATGGAACATGGAAAAACAGGTTACTACATATAAAAATAATAAACCCTCCGTATCAACATAGGCTAGTAGCCTATACTGTAGCAATGAACTGATTTATAAACCACAAACAAACAAAAAAAAGAGATAAATGGAAACAAGATTTCAGCTCTGTTAAACAAAACGAAAAAAACAGGTTTCCCTGTTTTTTGTTTGCCAGTTTGAATGGAATAATTGAATGATCGGATGATACACGGACCACACCTACTCATTCTCTCTCATGTTCCACATTTTAGAAAAATTCAACAAAAGTGTACAATAAAACATAAAACTGACTAATGTGCAATGAGCAAATAAACTTGTATCAAAATTAAACATAACGTTTTATCTTCAACATCATTTAGTCAAGGTACACAAACAATCCAAGTACTTAAAGGGATAGTTCACCCAAAAATAAAAATTTGATGTTTAGCATCCAGTGTGTGAGGTCTGAAAACGAGGTCTGAAAATGCGCCCTGATCTCTCGCGCGTATATCTCAATGAGTGTGAGAGATCACTTCCGGCGTCAGAGTACATTCAGACCTCACACACCGGATGCTCAAGGCAGTTGGACATAGTGGAGTTTTAGAGGTAAAAAATGATATAAATACCAATCATTTAGTGTCTTAGGACATCAGTGTGTCGTCACAAGCTGCAGGGTTTAATTTGGATTGTCTCTGCATGTTTTTTTTACTCCTATAGACGGAGTTCCCATTGCCATGCATTATACAACTGTCAGACGGCAACGGTTGGAGTTAAAAATCATCATGTGTGTTCTACTGAAGAAACAAAGTCACCTACATCTTGGATGCCCTGGGTGTGACCAGATAAACATCAAATTTTCATCTTTGGGTGAACTATCCCTTTAAGCATAAGCCTTTAGATCAAGAGGCATTTAAGATTGTCTATGTCTAACTTTGCGGGTAGATACAATATAGTAGATTCAGAAAGAAATTCACCTTTTTAAAATGAAGTGCTTTTGTGTTGCATATTAGTATTGACAACATTACCAGAGAAGAGATGTTTAAAGCATAATTTCTCTTGCCTTTGCATTCTTCAGAAGCATATCCTCCCTCCCCAGACCTGGTCCCACAACCAGACTGTGAAGCCTGGGCAGCCATTTCTCAATCTCCTCCACAGCATTAGGACTGTCTCTGGAAGAACACACAGCCAGGAGAGAAACAGTACCACATAAGAACCACCATGCTCAAATTTCTCTCAACATGACATAAATAATAATAATAAAAAAAAAAAATGTTTAACTGGCATAATAGACTAAAATTAAATATCCCTGGAGGTCCATAAAAACGATTTGTCAGAAACTCTTGTCTAATGGCCACCAGAGATATTGAATAAAAGCCACTAGTAATCAAAGTTCCTGCTCACAGCACTGGATGGACGATGAGTTCAGGACTGTAGGACTTGATGACTGGAGCAGCATCTTTGGTGCAGAAAACATGAGACAGATCGGCTCCCTGGAAAACAGGCAGGAAGAACAGAAGGTTAAAAGGATAGGTTTTTTTTTTTTTTTTTTCAAACAAACAAAATGAGAGTTATATTATAAAATATCCTGGCTCTTCAAAGCTTAAAGGTGCCCTAGAACTTTTTTTTTTTAAAAGATGTAATGCAAGTCTAAGGTGTCCCCTGAATGTGTCTGTGAAGTTTCAGCTCAAAATACCCCATAGATTTTTTATTATTTTTTTTAAAAAAAATTTTTAACTGCCTATTTTGGGGCATAATTAGAAATGAGCCGATTCAGGGTGTGTGGCCCCTTTAATTCTTTTGCTCCATGCCCCTGGAGCTCGCGCTTGCCTTAAACAACATAAAAAAAGTTCAAACAGCTAATATAACCCAAATAATAATATAACAAAATGGATCTTTACAAAGTGTTCGTCATGCAGCATGTCTAATCGCGTAAGTACAGTGTTTATTTTGATGTTTATATTTGATTCTGAATGAATTTGAGGCTGTGATCCGTGGCTAACGGCTAATGCTACACTGTTGGAGAGATTTATAAAGAATGAAGTTGTTTATGAATTATACAGACTTCAAGTGTTTAAAAATGAAAATAGCGACGGCTCTTGTCTCCGAGAACACAGTAAGAAACGATGGTAACTTTAACCACATTTAACAGTACATTAGCAACATGCTAACGAAACATTTAGAAAGACAATTTACAAATACCACTAAAAATATCATGATATCATGGATCATGTCAGTTATTATCACTCCATCAGCCATTTTTTGCTATTGTTCTTGCTTGCTTACCTAGTCCGATTATGTTCAACTGAATGAAGATAGTCATATACCTTGGGTGGCTTAAGGGTGAGTAAATCATGGGATAATTGTCATTTTTGGGTGAACTAACCCTTTAATGATTAGTGATAAACTGATATATCTGCCAATATTGTAGCATTTTGAGATTATCAGACAACTGTCATCTTTGTTGTTTAACAGAAGCGCAAGCTCCCATTGTGTCAGCTATATATGCACACACCACATTCAAATGTATGATGGTAAGATTTAATGTTTCTTTTGAAACAATAAGTCTCTTCTCTGTACATTAAGGCTGCACATATTTGAAAAAAAAAAACCCAAACAAACAAACAAAAAAAATAACAAACAGTAAAAACAGTAATACAGTGAAATAGTATTACTACTTAAAATAACTGTTTTCTACTCTAATATATATATATTTTTTAAATGTAATTTATTCCTGTGATGGCAAAACAACATATGCAGCATCATTACTCCAGTCTTGAGTGTCACGTGATCCTTCAGAAATAACTAATATGCTGCTCAAGAAACATTTCTTATTATCAAATGTAGAAAACACTTGTTCTACATTTTTACAGGATTCTTTGATGAACGGAAAGTTTAAAGAGGAAGCGGTGCGGCCATGCTTTCAACGCGTTTTTAGGCTCGATATGTGAACAGCCCCTAAAAGAAGAGTTTTTATTTGAATTAGAATAGAATTTTTGTAATACAAGTATTTACTGTCACTTTTGATCAATTTTATGCGTCCTTGCTGAATAAAAAAGTTTAAATCTTACTGACCTCAAACTTTTGAATAACGCAGTATTTTTTTATTTATTTTTTTACAAAATACCCAGACATTGTCCAGGAAGAAACCACTTTTGCCATTTACTCATTTTTTTATTATTTTTTTGTTTTACATTAAAAGGTGCCCTAGATTCAAAAATTCAATTTACTTTGGCATAGTTAAATAACAAGAGTTCAGTACATGGAAATGACATACAATGAGTCTCAAACTCCATTGTTTCCTCCTTCTTATATAAATCTCATTTGTTTAAAAGACCTCCGAAGAACACGCGAATCTCAACATAACACTGACTGTTACGTAACAGTCGGGATCATTAATATGTACACCCCCAAAATTTGCATATGCCAGCCCATGATCCCAACATTATGAAAGGCATTACACAAGGGCAGCCAGTATTAACGTCTGGATCTGTGCACAGCTGAATCATCAGACTAGGTAAGGAAGCAAGAACAATAGCGAAAAATGGCAGATGGAGCAATAATAACTGACATATTTTTAGTGATATTTGTAAATTGTCTTTCTAAATGTTTCGTTAGCATGTTGCTAATGTACTGTTAAATGTGGTTAAAGTTACCATCGTTTCTTACTGTATTCACGGAGACAAGAGCCGTCGCTATTTTCATTTTTAAACACTTGCAGTCTGTATAATTCATAAACAACTTCATTCTTTATAAATCTCTCTAACAGTGTAGCATTAGCCGTTAGCCACGGATCACTATCAAATTCATTCAGAATCAAATGCAAACATCCAAATAAACACTTTACTTATGCGATTAGACATGCTTCATGACGAACACTTTGTAAAGATCCATTTTGAGGGTTATATTAGCTGTGTGAACTTTGTTTATGTTGTTTAAGGCAAGCGTGAGCTCCTGGGGCGTGGAGCATGAGATTTAAAGGGCCACACACCCTGAATTGGCTCATATTTAATGATGCTCCAAAACAGCCAGTTAAAAAAATAATTAAAAAAAAATAATAAAACATCTATGGGGTATTTCGAGCTGAAACTTCAGACACATTCAGGGGACACCTTAGACTTATATTACATCTTGTAAAAAAACGTTCGATGGCACCTTTAATGTATTATAGTTATGTCCAGCTATTTCATGTTTGACTATATATAGTTCTGTGTGTTGTATGTGTCAGTCAGACCTGTAATATGTCAAGCTGTCACAGCAGTCACATATCAGGTTTGACAGGCCAGAAGCACACAGTCCGTAAACACTTTCAGTTGATAATGTGACAATATCATTGAATACACTCTAAATACAAACCTTTGCTGTGTGTAGCAACTCATAATGTAATAACTGCACAATGTAAAAACATTTTTAATGTAAAAAAAAAAAAAGAAAAAAGTTTTTGGTGAGTTTATAATGTAATACAGTACTGCTTAATATTTTTTTTTTGTGGAAACTGTGAAACTTTTGTTCAGGATTCTTAGAAAATAAATCGATGTGTAAATGAAACCACTTAAAAAGGTAAGGTACATTTTTTTATAAACAGTTTTTGTTACACTGGTTGAAACTCTTCACAACCTGATAGTAATCAATAAGAGAAGAATGTTCGTCCGAATGCAATAATACAATGTCCAACCTGCATGTCAACATATGTATTTTTATACCTCCGCACAAAAATTACACGTCTGCAGTGCGTTCCATGAGGCTGTGCAGAGTTGTAGACAGACAGTGACTGACCACCACAAACAAACAGCAGCTTCCATTTTACAGTTCCTCCTGAACCAAAACAACGAGTTTATGCTGCATTCACATCATGTCGTAACTGTAATAATGATATGGCAACCAGTGACGTTCTACCCAGAGCTGTTCATGTCCTCAGACTCGGATTTATATGTTTTTTTTGTCAACACTATCAACACAGAAATTAATCTGCCGCAGTCAGGTTGTACAAGTCAGAGCTCCGCAAGTTGTTTACATTCATTATAACTGTAACACTATGTACTTCGAGACATGAGGTAATTTAACACCGTCTCTCGTCTCGTGACGATTTGCAGTATCTGCTGTACGCGTTCCTGTGTTTAAAAGGACGCTCTGAAAGGAGGGTGGGATCTCATGCTTTAGCCTCTCCAAAATTGCCAACCCTACCTTTAAGTATTGTGAAGACAATTCACTGTGCATCTCCCTAAAGAACAAAAAGACAAAATGCAGATAAGACAGAATGGAGTGGATTTTTAACAGAATACTTACTACTTTCAAAGCTGAAATAGCTGCAAAGAAAGGTGCTCCTGTGTACCTAACAAGAAAAATACAAAGATGTAAGTTTCACCAAGAAAATGTATACAGAAAGAATAAACAGCCTGCAAAGTACCATAACAATCAAATCACCACACACAGCACCTTATAAAATACTACTTGTGGCAGAGAAAGCCTTGATGGTATGTGGTTGAAAGTGAAAAAGTGAATTAGGTGCAAGCTCTACAAATAAGACAGTCTAAACATACCAGCTTCTGATTTTTTTTTTGTATATCATTGTTTAGTTGGCCATGAATTAGCAGAATCCACTGAAGCTCCATTACAGCTGCTTACCTAGTAATTTGGTAATTGTATAGCCCTGAAATAAGATCTGCACGTCACTTACTCTTGACATCCTCCAATGATTCCAATGCGTCCATCCTGACCCTTGTGTTTTTTGGATGTCAGTGGAGGAATTATGTTTCTTACAAGAGGAATGACATTGTCCATTGCTGCCGTGCCCAGAGAGAAAGAGCGCTCTATGACTGAGAGAAGTAACAATCAATCATTAGTTTTAAATTATCACAAACCAGAGCAGCTTTGTTCAGTTCCATGCATTAAGACTATACAAATTCATTTTAACAGGTTTATACTTTATTAAAAGAACTTGTTTACCCAAAATGAAAATTCTGTCATTATTTTTTCCATCATTTATATTATTTTAAACCATGTTGGGGTTTTTTCAATGAAACACAAAAAAGAATATTAAGAATGATAAAACCAGTCCACTATATCAGTCTTCTGAAGCCACTTGAGCTTGAAATTTAGGCTTTTATTCACTGAAAATCTTCCCGTCGGTGTAGCTCATAACTCTGTATTTTACATATTCAACCCACAGCATCATGTTCACTTCCGATACACTCGAGAACCAATGCCGTTTTAGCATCAATGACATCAAACCAACCACTATTTTTAAATCTGAGCATGAACGCAGATTATATTTCAGAGCTTGAGTGCTGGGGAGGATTATCAGTGAACAATGACTAAATTATTGGTATGTTACACATAAAGCTATAATATTGCTTTAGAAGACACGAAATATAGCCATAAGGACCACTTTTATGATGTTTTAGGAGCCTTTTCGTTCATAATGTGGCATCATCATTGTATGGAAAATATGCCCATGTCCATTACGTTCAAAACAGGAAAACAAAGCCGAATTCGTGTTTTGTTTTTTTTAATTGAATGAAACGTTTCTAATTGTTCTGCTCTCTCTCATATATATATATATATAAATAATGTCCTGATTTTGCTGAGTTAGATGTGTTCCTGAGTAAACATATTTTGTTGATCCTGGAACAACATTCCAGTCTGAAAATTTAGTCTTAACCCTATTCCTACCCCTAAACCTAACCCTACCCATAAGTTATCCCAAAAATCAGAGGGAAATGATAGATGAATAACACTGATGTAGAAGCACCAATTCATGATTTTAAGCCTAAACATGACATAATCTGTAAACTTGTCCCTCAAATCTGATTGGTTGATTTGAATGTTGTTCCAGGATCAACAAAGATGTTGACCCAGGAACATGTTGATCTCTGCAAAATCAGGTTCTGCATTATACATATATACACACACACACAACAAATGAATACAGTTTGAACAAACCAAAACACCTGCGTCTAGATTTGTGTTCCACTAAAATAATAAAAAAAGACAGAATTTCCATCTTTGGATGAACTATCCTTTTCATGTGATTTTAGCAGTAAAGCATTGAATAAAATGCCGTTTTTCGATTTCATCACAAATAGCAAAGCAAAATAAATGGCAACTCTAGACGAACATTGTGTGTCACCCTCTTCCATGAGCAGACCTGGGCCAGCTGGTTGGCTGTGGCTGGCAAACTCGGTCAAGGCAGGCGGATGTTTACGATTCCCAAAAGAGGGACGCGTGAGGGGCACGGTGGGGTTAGTCTGGGGGATACAAGAGGGCTGCGGAGCGGCAGACGGCACAGGAGAGGGTGTGCTGATGCCAGCGAAAATCTGGCCCAACATCTGTAGCATCTGCAACTCTCTGGAATGTTCCTCCTCCCTGCGCTTATCCTCAGCCTGAAGACGCTGCTCCTCAAGCCGGTAGAAGTTGTCTTCCGCTTCCATGCTCTGCTCCAAGAACTTCTCCATCAGCTTCTCCAGCGACATGTTCGCGAACCGCTTCTTGCTTCTCCGTGGCCTGCTCGACGAGGACGCGGGCGGGTTGGTCTTCGCTAGGCTGCTCTGTTTGGTTGGAAATGAACCTTTGGAAGAAGAACACACAGATATTAACAAGCACACGCATGGAGGAAACCAGACTGATTAGGCTAAAGATGGCAGATCATTGCTTTCTGACTGATCAGAATAAGTTGACATACTCATGCCTCCTACTGTCACCGGAATGGGGCAGGATGGATACTCAGTTTTGACTGGATGCTCCATAAAAGAGCATTCACCACTGCCATCCATGTGAGTCTCCTGCAAGAGTTCAGTACTCTCAGCATCTTCATCCATCGTTTCATCTCCCCCAACGGCAACACTATCAATATCCTGCCTCTCTACTAAGGATCTATTGCTCAATATCCTCTCCATCTCGTCGTAGAACTTGCACATCTTGTGGTACTGCCCATTTTTCCTGGATCCCTCCTTCGCTTGGAAATACTGCCTCTTTAAGCTCTTAACCCGTATTCTGCATTGGTCTGGTGTCCTATCGAAGCCCAGCTCGCACAAACGGTTCGCGACGTCTCGGTAAACGTGGCTATTCCTAAAGTTTCCGTCCAGCGCCGTCTGCACGTCGTGCTCACCCCAGATATTCAACAGCGCTCTGGTCTCCATGTCCGACCACAGGAAACCGCGCGTTGCATTCACTAACATGATGGTCGAAGCAACCGAGCACGAATTCAACTCGGCTTCGCATCGATCAGGCTGCGATATCTAGGCCTTGTTTAGACGACGTTTCGTGCAGTTTCCGAGCGCATAGCGACAAAGGCCTCGCCGAGATTAACTGAGCTGGTTTATGCAAAGCTGCTTAGAACTTCGCCAGTGTTTACCGCGCCAACAACAGTGAGAACGTCACCGCAATCTTGTGTACCACGTCATCGTAACGGCGCGCTCCACGCCACGGCTCAGTGGCGAAAACAGTAAAACAGCTTCCAAGAGCACTTTTGGAAAACCGTATGCTCAGTTTATCGTGTTCGGTGTTGAAAAAAGCACTCAAGCTAAACAGTTTCAGTCAGGCAACAAAAATAACAATGTGAAGCGTTCTTCAAAACTTCCATGCGACTCAGTTTAAAACTAAATAATCTTCAAAAATTAATCCAACATGCTGCACGACTTCAAATAAACACATCCTGCTGACTAACAACATAAATCACCTGGCTTTGCACAAACCCGTGGTGTTATACTGATACAAATGCATTCAATTAAACATATATATCGGAAGCATTTGGGCACTGTTTGTATATTATGTGTCACTTTCGACTCTGCTGCATTTACCTTTCTCATACAGAAACACTGCTGCAATCGCAATGGTTACAGTTACCACGCCGAGAAGTGAACATTCACGTCCATGCATTCCGTCCTGCTCAACCTATAGTTTGGGAAACCAACCAACGATAAACTCCGATCTTACCAATTGCCAGAATTAGTGGCTGTTCAGAGAAAATGAAGGTGGCACGTTTGAGCAGATTCATCAAGTTCACGGGTAAACAAACACTGTTCAGGTGGAGAGTGGGAGCTGTGGAGCTTTGTACAGGGATTAGATGCAGTATCCAGTCAGATAACAGGAACAAAGTTCAGTATTTATTCTGATTATGGGTCTGTGTTGCACGACTTCACACAGAAGAATTGTCCTCCCTCTATAATCATCAGACTTCCGCTGACGCTCTGCTTATGCGTGATGACATAAGCGAAATTCAGTCCGCATGTGACATGAAATAAACCCAAAACAACGCCACTCACTGTAGCGACGACTGCTCACAATGATATTTTAACTGCAATAACTGCGATATTTATTTAGCACCGCCTTTACTGTTTACTTCCTGTGACGTTGGCACTGAAGTTAAATTTGCCCCGCCTGTTAAAGATGGGAAGTCTGATTCATTTTGGCGAATCGGTTCTTTTGAACAGTTATTTTCAAAGAACCGGTTACTTTTTTTTTAAAGGATTAGTTCACTTTCAAATTCAATTTTCCTGATAATTTACTCACCCCCATGTCATTCAAGATGTTCATGTCTTTCTTTCCTCAGTCGAAAAGAAATTAAGGTTTTTGATGAAAACATTCCAGGATTTTTCTCCTTATAGTGGACTTCAATGGTCTCCAAATGATTGAAGGTCAAAATTACAGTTTCAATGCACCTTCAAAGTGCTTTAAACGATACCAGACGAGGAATAAGTGTCTTATCTAGCGAAACAATCTGTCATTTTCAAAAAAAAAAATAAATAAATAAATAAATTACCATAAATGCCATAAATCTTGAACTAGTTCCATTCTTTTTCTTCTTCTCTATTAGAATTCCGGCAGTGTAGACACTGCTAAGT
The DNA here is from genome assembly GCF_024489055.1 of Chanodichthys erythropterus. Taxonomy (NCBI): domain Eukaryota; kingdom Metazoa; phylum Chordata; class Actinopteri; order Cypriniformes; family Xenocyprididae; genus Chanodichthys; species Chanodichthys erythropterus. Next base: position 41,889,871 of record NC_090234.1, on the reverse strand, counting down.
GTATTACTGCCCTCCACAGGTCAAAGTTTGAACTAAATTGTCATTACAATATGCTAGTGCAAGTATATAACGATTAGTTCAAACTTTGACCTGTGGAGGGCAGTAATACACTTAGCAGTGTCTACACTGCTGGAATTCTAATAGAGAAGAAGAAGAAGAAGAAGAAGAAGAAGAGAGCTAGTAGATGAGCATTTATGGTTAAAAAGTATATATATATATTTTTTTTTTTTTCGAAAATGACCGATCGTTTCACTAGATAAGACCCTTATTTCTCGTCCTGTATCATTTAAAGCCCATTGAAGCTGCACTAAAACTGTAATTTTTACCTTCAACCATTTGAAGGCCATTGAAGTCCACTATAAGGAGAATAATCCTGGAATGTTTTCATCAAAAACCTTAATTTCTTTTTGACTGAAGAGAGATGGGCATCTTGGATGTCATGGGGTTGAGTAAATTATCAGGATATTTTAATTTGAAAGTGAAACCTTTAATGCAAAAAAAAATAAAAAATCAAAGATTTGTAAAGGCATATACAACTCACAACAAGTAGATAACAAATAAACATAGATAAGAATATGTAAAGTAAACTAGGTCATGCCAGGGGTAAATTTACAACAATTTAAAGTAACAAAAAGCTTCATAGGTCTTTCTTGCTTTTTTGTTCTTAATTTTGTCTAATGTATACCATATTGTTTACTTTCTTTTATATAATGTTCAAAGTTTGGCTTAGCTTTAGTCCATATTTTCACATGAATGTGATATTTTCCAAGTAAAATAAAACGTTTTATAAGGAAGCATATCGTCAACATTGTCCTGTACAAAAATAAAATACTACATCACAGATCAATTTGTATACATGCTCCAAACAACCTGGAAATGAAATTAGAAACATCCAACAAAAATATTTGTGAATAGCTACAATCAAGAACAGGTTACAAAAGTGATTCAAGTGATTTATTTACGTCAGGACGTAATTCATCACATGCCCTGCATCCCAATGTGCTTACTATCCACCCTACCCGCCCTAAATAGTGTTGAATATTACTAATATCACATAGTATTTAGGATGGATATTATGCAAATTGAGACACAGGCATGGTCCCTGCATCCAAGTATGCACTGAAATGTTAGGAATATTTGATTAATTTGCTATGTCTGTTGCCAGCATTTAGTATACATCAAATCATGGTGATCATAAACTTTTGAAATCAGAAGTTAAGCAATACCTGAAGACAATTTATAATATGAAAAACAAGAAAGCTGTAAAATTGTACAGTGTATGTAACATTTCAAAGTTTCCATCTATGTTTTATTATTATTATTATTATTATTATTATTACTTGTATATTTATTTAATTTATTTTAGTTATTTTATTTAGTTTTCATTAAAACTGTCTTCATATATACCACCTGGCTATTGTAAAAAAATAACATTTGATTACGTTTTATTAATAAGTACATTTATTGTATTTTTTTTTTAAATTATGTTACAGCCATCATTAAGATTATAAAAACATATAATTAGCATTTACATTAAACAATAATAATAAATAAATAATTAAAAAAACATTTAAACTGGGAGCTTGTTGTTTTTGCTCGAGAAGAGCTCGGATTGATTCAGTCCGATTCTTGAACGAATCTTTACTCAATAGAATGATTCATTGGCGAATCGGACAACACTACCACTAAACCCAACTTGAAAGTTCTGTAGTTAGAAAATCGCAGTCGTTACTCATTTTATTTTTTAAAACTTGCTATTGAATTTTCTGACTTAACCCACACTGATGGGATTTATTTCACCAAGCTTTGTACGGAGGACGTAATAAGATTATGCACTTTAAATCGCAGGCTGCGATAGCCCGTCCTCTGGATTGTTTATGTGGTGATTTTACCTGTAAGAGTTGAGTGTGCGTGAGTGGCATGTGTTTGGAGACATGCCTCAAGCCACAAGGACCAAGAAACCCGACGTGAAAGTCGTCATTCTGGGGGACATGAACGTAGGAAAGACTTCTCTCCTCCACAGATACACGGAGAGGAAATTTAAGGACACTATAAGCACAGTCGGAGGGGCGTTCTTTCTCAAACAGTGGGGACCCTACAACATATCCATATGGGACACTGCAGGTTGGCTACTTTTACACTTTATTTAGTAAAACAGAGCTCAAAATACATGAACACGTTATTACAGTGTGTTTTGCAAAAGCTGTTTTTCATATAAAAGAATACCAACCAAGTCAGCTGAACTTCTAACTAAATAAATGTTAGGTTAAAGTGATTTCAATCATATCTTGTTTTGTTACCTTTTTTTAATGTGAGTTTCTTTATTTGTTGTTACATTCTGATTTACAGCTCAAAACTGCTTTCTCACAGCGACGGCCTTGTTTTATTTCGTAAATGTCAGCACTTTTTGTTCCTTATTCAGATATTTAAGAACTGGCTATGTCATGGGTGAAGTTCACACACACAAAAAAAAAGTAAATAAGTAAACCAGAAGATAAATAACTTGGTCAATGGTCAATGTTTGAACACTTCACCCAATAAAAACACTTATTTAACAAGTATTTTGTATAATAATGTCATTCTTAAGGTATCTATCTATCTATCTATCTATCTATCTATCTATCTATCTATCTATCTATCTATCTATCTATCTATCTATCTATCTATCTCATTTCCTGTGGAATTTTACTCTGTTCAGATGACAAATGACCCCGTGTAGTGCTGTTTTTGTGGTCTCTTATCTGGCAAAAAGTCACATGCTTGTGTGCTAGTCAGATGAGTGTATTGAATCTGTGTGTGTGGAAACTAAAGGTTTCACTGGTCACACAGTTGTTTCTCAGGGGTGGGGGTCTAGGATCAAGGAACGAAAGACATTCACTATCAAGTTATGAAACCGTACTTTTCTCAGTTTTTCTAAATGTGTGTGTGTGGATCTATTTGTGTTTAATGGAAAAATAATCAACAACCTAAATTTACAAGAAAAAGTAAAGCATACAGATCATCATGTGAGCAAAAAGACACCATCATTTTGCTCACATGATGATCTACATGCTTTACTTCTTTTTTATGTTTCAAGCCTTTAACCCTGTAAAGCCTATTGTATTATATTTAATACATTCATTTCTGCCTCTAAAATACCAGCATGATCAAAACATTGCTTCTGCCCTCTGATTGTTTTTATGAATTAAAAGTAATTTTAGTATAATCCTAAAAATGTTGTTATTGTTATTAATATTTCATATTGTTATTAATATTTCAAGATAAATATTTACTGGACTGAAGTAACTTAGGTTACTTGATTATTCATACATATATATTTTAGAAAAAAATTGTTACAATGTATCAAATATGATACAACAGGCTTTTGAGGTACATTTATTTTTATTGCATTATATGTTTTGGCCCTTACAATAAAAACTACAGAGCTTTTATCATATAACTAAGCATTTAAAGGGTTAGTTCACCCAAAAATGAAATTTATGTCATTAATTACTCACCCTCGTTCCACACCCATAACGACCGTTGTTCATCTTCAGATCACAAATTAAGATATTTTTGATGAAATCCCCCATAGAAAGCAACGTTATTACCATCATTCAAGGTCTAGGAAATCAGTAAAAAAGTCATTAAAATAGTCAACAAGACTACAGTGTTTCAACCTTAATGTTATGAAGCGACAAGAATACATTTTGTGCACAAAAACAAAACAAAAATAATGACTTTATTCAACAATTTCTTTTCTACCCTGTCAGTCTTGTATGCAGTTGATGCAGTGAACGCAGTTCAGCACTTCAGTGTTTACGTCCGAACGCCAGCTCAGTATTGGCCAACGCTGTTCACCACGATGCATGCTTGTGTGTATATATATGGTAGTACTGAGCGCTTACACAGATACACATGGGAGAATTTGAAAGCAGGTGTCTATCAGCGGACCAGTTCAAATGTAAATGTGAAATGTATTCTATGACGTCACACTTAAAGTTGCATAAGTCTCAGATGTGCTGATTTGCAGCTTAGTTCCACTGAGGAGGGAGTTTTGAGTTGTTAAAATATGTACAATTTTTTTTTTTGTGCACAATGAACTAGGGATGCTCCAGTTGGCTGAAGATCGATATCGGCTGGTAATCACATTCGACTGCATCTGAAATCACATGTTCTCTTGAGGTGGTACTTATTTTGAATAAGTAATAACTTCACGGCCGCTAAAAAAAGCATGTTCTATATAGCAGTGGTTCCCAAACTTTTTAGCTTGGAGTACCACCTGAAGGGATTACCATCCTTCTGCGTACCCCCTCTCTTCCACTTCGACTGCAGTCACACCTTTACCATTTAAGGGACAATATTTTCCCCCTAAATTGATTTTCCAGTGCATTTTTTTTTTTTTTTAGCTTTATGAATAACTTTATAAAATAAATAATGTTTTAAATAAAAAATGTCCAATAGAGAAATATGCAATGATGGTAAAACCTATGGGTAAAACTAAGTAAAGCTTTAAATATTAAACTAAAACCGCCAGTAGGTGGCAGTAAGTCACTGTTTTTATGAGTGAGTCATCGAGTCATTCATTCATTAATGAAGCAAGTGGCTGTGAATGAATCATTGAATCATTGACTCTCACGATTCGTTCTCTCACTAAATCGCCATCACCTGCTTTCAAATGGAGCGGCATTTAATAGACAGAGCCGTAGTTCACTGACAAGCCACGCAATATCGCGTTCATTATCGAAGGCGATTCATCTGCGATATGAACGTGATATTGCGTAGCTTGTCAGTGAACTACGGCTCTGTCTATTAAATGCCGCTCCATTTGAAAGCAGGTGATGCCGATTTAGTGAGAGAACGAATCGTGAGAGTCAATGATTCAATGATTCATTCACAGCCACTTGCTTCATTAATGAATGAATGACTCGATGACTCACTCATAAAAACAGTGACTTACTGCCACCTACTGGCGGTTTTAGTTTAATATTTAAAGCTTTACTTAGTTTTACCCATAGGTTTTACCATCATTGCATATTTCTCTATTGGACATTTTTTATTTAAAACATTATTTATTTTATAAAGTTAGTCATTGGCTAAAGGATTTAATACAACGAACCTGATTCACTGGCTCTGTCATCTCCTCTCTGTTTCTGAGGTGAGGCTCAAGCAGCTCCTCCTTCACACACACAAACACACACACACACACACACGCGCGCGCAGAGCAGATAGGAAAACTGAGCACGTGATTACCTGCATCTGTCCTTCATCAGGTCAAGTTATATATTCATGAAAAAATCTGTTTGCCATTAGTTGTCAGAAGATGAAAGCGATATCTTTGTTGTAGTATCCTTTCAACATTTAAGTGGATTTCCCATGACTGGCGTCAGCGCTGTTCATTGCATTGAATCAATACATTTATCTCTGAAGTGTAGTTACCCAACTTACCCGAAGTTGCCCAAGTGACATTTCTCGACGATTGAGCCTTAAAAATGTGAAAGTGTAAAGTGGCACTCAAAATTAAATTTATGTAATTTAAAACCTTGCATGTTGAAAAAAAAACGTCTTGGTTACGTATGGTAACCAAAATGCACTTCAGTTTTGTTCTAAGGAGCCAAGGTAGCATCTCGGTGATGTGTGTAATTCGACGGTGAACCGAAGAAACTTTCTAATTAATACATTAAAGTACGCATCCTTTAGGTCTATTGCCGCGAACCAATCCTGATAATGGACACGTGAGCATGCGTCAGACTGTGAGCATTTTGAACTGAAGCCAAAGAAGGGCCCAAATCAAAGCTCATCAATTAAGAATTGGTCTCAGGTCACCACCCTTCTTGGGTACAATGAAGTAAGGGCTGTAGAACCCCTTTTCAGCTGGGGGGACAGGCTCTACCGCTTCCTTAACAGAATGTTCGCGATCTCCTGCCGCAGGACAGTCTCGAACTGAGGTAAGGAGAACACCACTGTACCCAGGCAGACAGCTGGCGAACTGAATCACATAACCGAGCCGGATTGTCCTGACCAACCAGCATGACAGGCTGGGGAGCGGTAGCCATGCGCCCGAGCCCTGCACGAGCGGTACTAAAGGGACGATATCCATGGTGAGGTGGAGCAAGGTCCGTCACGTAGGGAGGCACTGCGTCCTGAAAAAACCCGTGACGTGGTGCACTTGACCTTGGTCCGAGGGGGCCACAGTGGCAGAGGTGCAGTGGAAAACATCAGGCATCAGAGCGCGGGAAGGTGAGGGAGTCGCGTCCACTGGGGTCCTGGTTCAGACTTTGTGTGCTGCCATTACACTAATGAGGGCCAAGCACACCATGAGAAGGAATTTGACCCAGGGAGAGAGAAAACTGCTCTTTTGTGATCGTCCGGTGTTGCCACAACCACTCTGTCCCCGGGTTGCCCGTCTCAGGACCGCTTCGAAGCCTTACGAGGGCCTGCTGCGAGAAGACCACTAAGGTCTGGCTACTGGCCCACAGATGGGGTGGGAGAGCCTGGGGGTTTGGCTTCCTTGGAAGCAAATCCAACCCGAAGCAAATCCAACCCAAAGCACCTTTCATCAGTTTCTTCACTGTCGAGAACTGCTGAGATGGGGAAGTTGAGAAAGCAAACTTTCTCAGGATCCTTCATCTCTGCAAGGTTAAACCATAGGTAGTGCTGCTGGACCACAATTGTGGACATTGTCTGACCCAGGGCCTGCGCTGCACCCTTTGTAGCCTGAAGGGCACAAGTGACTGCTAAACGCAGTTCCTGCAACCACTGGGTCAGAACTACCCAGATCTTTTAATGCTTTGGCCTGAGGGTAGTGAGAGTGGAGGAACCACTGAGGTATGTTCTGACAGAATTTTTATTTATTTATATGTTTGTTTTGGTCTTCCACAACTTCGTGATTTCCTTGTGCACATCCAGGAAAATAAAATTGGGGAGGAGCACTGCAAAGTACAGCGCTTCACCCCCATAAAATAATCCTCTGACCACGAGCACTCGAGCGAGGCACCTAAGCACACTCAAGCCCATGCACGCAGCAGCTTGGGAAAGCATGGCTGCCAATTCAGCGTCAGCCCCAGACTGAGCTGTCACATTCAAAAGTGAAAGCTCAACCGAGTCATCTGCTTCAAGAGGCATAACCCCACCCTCTGATGCTGTGATTGACAGCTCGTCATCCCTGCGAGCTCTATAGATTAAGCAGACTCACAAGTGAACCGCATAAATCATCTAGAGATTTAAACGGAGGAACTGAGTGTGCTGGGGAATGGGAGGCTTGCAGGGATTTACCCGTTGAAGACACTGCCATTAAAATTCTCAGATCGCCAACAGCACTTGCCGCCGAGGCTTCATACCTGTGGGTAGAAGGACCAGGACGGGGAGCTACTGAAGAGACTTGCGGTCCCACGGCGGGAAGCGTGAATCGTGACCGCAATGTCACTCATAGTGAGAGCATAAGCCACCCACGAGACAGCAATCGTGCCCGTCCAAGGGAGAGTGATATCACCCAAATCCAGCTTAACACAGACAGCACAGCATCTTTAAAAAGACGCAAACTGTTGTGTAAGTGCTCTTTTAGGGAAATTTGCTCATTAAAAGGGAAATTTTGTCTTTCAGAAGCTGCTGAAGCACCTAGGGGAAGCTCTTGCACTTATCTGTACACTGGTGAGAGACCAGTGAATGTGCCCTATTTCCAGCAGCAAATGAGGTGAATGGCGTTGCTCACAGGAGACATGAAGTTTCAGCTCCGAAGAATAAGATTGATGTGCGTTTTGCACGTGGCTGGCCTTAAATACCCATATGCTTGCGCGTGGCCTTGCACGCCAACTTCATTCGCATTTCATTTGCTTTTTTGATTTAAGTCGGGCGCAAACTGTGCGATTTATAACAGTCCTTTACTATTGTTGCTTGTCAGACTGTACGAACATGATCCTCATGTTACATTGTGGGATCTCAGCCGTCATTTATGTCAGACTATACGACAGTCAGAACACGTTAAAAAATGGACACGACACACACATGAAAACTCTTCAGGAGTTTCACATCATCAACCCACACATGTTCGGTGACTCTGACCTACATTACACACAGGACTGAAATGGTGGCTAACAAAGACATTTCTAGTGTTCATTTTGATCACAGCTTGTCTTGAAAAAACAAAGACAATTTGACGTTTGTCGTAGGAGAAGTCACACTGCAGGACTGAGCGCCTAATCTTCTGACACTGCCAGAATTTCACCGGAGGAAAAATTGGATTGCAACGGTCATTAACCGGCTGTCGGTGAACATGTCAAACTAGCGATCAAAGACTACAGATTTTAGCCTAGGATTACAGGAATCTTTTAGGACTCTCAAAATTTGTCTCAGACCACCAAAATAGCCAAAATCGCAGTGTGAACCTGGCTTTATTCAGAGGTGATTAGGGCTCTCAAGGATGATCCCCCACACTGTAGTTACAACACACATCGTAGTGAATGTCAGAAAGGGAAATGTTTTTAAGCAGGTTAGTTAAACTAATGGTTTAATGTTGACTCACTGACATCATACAACTGAACAAGTAAGATACAGAAGGTATGATACTGACTGTTTTAATCTACTTGCATCAAATGCAAAACATTTCTATGGACTTATTGGAAGGTTATGCAGTGCCATGATGAAGATCACAATTCTGCTGTAACTGGGTTTACCTGCTCGGTGAGTTTTGACAGAGTTTATAATTTCAGAATAGAGGAAAAACTTCAGAATAATGTCACGGAGTGCTTTTTTTATTATTATTATTATTATTTCTTAATTAAAACAACATAATAGGCCTACAACATTATTGTAAATTATATAACCAAGACAACGTCTGTGGTATTCCTTTATCTGGAAAAAAAAGCCTCTAAAAACACAGAAAAAAACAGATGGCTTACATATCACTTGAATGAACGGTATTGGCCAATCATGATGACAAGAAATCTGTAGTTATATCGGCTGCAAAAATCTTGATCGAAGCATCCCTACTGTGAACATTGATGCTGTGTTCACACCAGACGCGACTTGCGCGAATAAATCGCGCTATTGGCGCGTAGTTGGACGCTTGAACATTTTGAGTTTACTCGCTTCATTCGCGCGTGACATTCGCTTCATTCGCGCGTGAAAATCCCTTCACAACAGACGCGAATTCGCGTCATGAGAGGGGCTCTCCCGCTCCTTTATGTGTCCCAGACTCTCCCACTGCTTTCTGCACACTTCCTCTGAATAAACACAACTTGTCAGTGGGGAAATAATTGTAAATTACAGTGAATAAGCTCAATTGGTCGTCTTTAGTTGGCTTGTAGTCTTAATATGTATTTATATATATGTATATATATAGCTCAAATTGAGTAAAGACCGTTTTTTACAACTTATCAGATTGTCCGACCTCCTCACTCACTTTCTTTCAAACACGATCCTTTTTATTTCTGTTTCTATAAATGTATGAAGATGTACAGCGACGATGATTTTGTCCTCCATTGTTGTTTCGAATTTCTGCCTCAGCTCGCTACGTCACGTCACTACTAGAGCAAGCTCCCGATTGGTTAACGCGGCGCGGAAATTCGCCAAAGTTCAGATTTTTCAACTTGCGCGATTCGCGCGAATCGCGTCATTCGCGCGAATCGCTCAATTCGCGCCGCGTCATTCGCGCGAATCGCGTCATTCGCGCCGCTTCATTCGCGCGAATCGCGCCGCAGGATGTCAATTCGCGTCTTTGCATTGACTTAACATGTAAATCACTCGCGCTTACCGCTTCATTCGCGTCCGGTGTGAACGCACCATTAGTCTCAAATGGTAATGTAAATTCATGTCCTTATGATGTAACCATTGAGCTTGTTTTGATGGTATGCAAGTATTGTAAAATTAAAATGAGCCGTGCTCTGTAAGTATTAGAAGTTTAATCTGCACTAGAGGTATTATTTTACACATTTTTGGTGTATGAGATGCATGAGAATAAGGAACAAAGCTCTCTCTCACATCCTTCAGACAGTAGAAGCCAAGTTAGTTGAAGACCACTGCATATTTTTACAACAATAAGCTCTTGTATTTCTGCTGTTAAAGCTCTCAGTATCATGACTGACAACCTTTGGCTTTCTTTTTTTAAAGGAGAAAGTGAAAAGAGAAAGTGAAGTTTTTTTTTGTTTGGTTGTTTTATTCCCCAGTCTAGAACTTTTTATTTCTTTAACTAAGTAGATATATCCCCTCAGAACTATTAAGGTTATTGTTTAATTCTTTTTACCTTTGTACTGTTGAATCCTCATCGACAGGGTTGTAAATAGTAACATTAAAGGGCACCTAGATTCAAAAATTGAATTTACCTCAGCATAGTTAAATAACAAGAGTTCAGTACATGAAAAACACATACATTGAGTCTCAAACTCCATTGTTTCCTCCTTCTTATATAAATCTCATTTGTTTAAACGAACTCCGAAGAACAGGCGAAATCTCAACATAACACCGACTGTTACGTAACAGTCAGGGTGAACGCCCCAATATTTGCATATGCCAGCCCATGTTCCCAACATTATAAAAGGCATTAGACAAGGGCAGCCAGTATTAACGTCTGCATGTGCACAGGTGAATCAACAGACTAGGTAAGCAAGCAAGAACAATAGTAAAAAATGGCAGATGGAGCAATAATAACTGACATGATCCATGATATCATGATATTTTTAGTGATGTTTGTAAATTGTCTTTCTAAATGTTTTGTTAGCATGTTGCTAATGTACTGTTAAATGTGGTTAAAGTTACCATTGTTTCTTACTGTATTCACGGAGACAAGAGCCGTCGTTATTTTCATTTTTAAACACTTGCAGTCTGTATAATTCATAAACACAACTTCATTCTTAATAAATCTCTCCAACAGTGTAGCGTTAGCCGTTAGCCACGGAGGGCAGCATCAAATTCACTCAGAATAAAACGTTAACATCCAAATAAATACTTTACTCACATAATTCAAAGCATGCATACAGCATGCATGACGAACATCTTGTAAAGATCCATTTAAGGGTTATATTAGCTGTGTGAACTTTGTAAATGCGCTGTAATGTAGTCGACAGCTCATGTGGCAGGGAGCACGCGAATTAAAGGGGCGGCGCTGCCTAAATCAGTGCATTGTTAATGATGCCCCAAAATACAAATTACTATAGTTGTGGCCAAATACATTTTACACTGTAACTGATTTCATAGGCTTTTTTTTATGAAAATAAAATTATTTGATTGGCTTGTTAGGCTGATTATAAAAAATATGTAGTAAGAATATATGGGCAAAAGTATGGGGATGCCTACTTGTCTGGACTCTATCACAGCTTTCATTGGTCAAGGATTTCAGAACTTCACATACTGCACATGTGTTTAGTTGATCCTGGTAAACGCTCATTGTCACAGTTGTGAACACGACAGTGTTCTTCTTCCATGAGGAGTTTTGGTGTCACGGCATTTGTTTCCAGGCGGACCGTTAAAGAACGAGACACACACGTCTCCCGGACATCCTGTAGAATTCTACCAACCAGATGATGACTTTGAAAATCCTGAAGTGTTCCCAGTTAAGTGTGCCATATGCATCAGATGTTCAGCCAATGTCAGCCTGAGGCTGAGACAATGGGACACATGACCATTACACCAACAGGGATTGTAATGACATTGCATTCTACATACTTAGACTTTAATATGGAGTTATTCCCCCCTTTGCAGCTACAACCGCTTCAACTCTTATGGAAAGGGTTTCTACAAGAGCCTTTTCCTCTAATAGAGCATTTGTGAGATCAGGCACTGATGTTGGACAAGAAGGCCTGGCTCGCAATCTCTGTTCCAGTTCATCTCAAAGGCTTCCTATGGGTTTGAGGTCAGAGCTCTGTGACGAACAGTCAAGTTCTTACACACCATATTCATCCAATGTCTTTAAGGACCTTGCTTTGTGCACTGGGACACAGTCCTGCTGGAATAGAAAATGGCTTTCTCCAAACTATTCCCACAAAGTTATTTTTCAAAATGTCTTGGTATGCTGAAGCATTAAGTTTTCCTTTCACTGGAAGTAAGGGGTCTAGCCCAACCCCTGAAAAACAGCCCCGTACCATTATGGTATGGCACAATGCAGTCAGATAGGTAACGTTTTCCTGGCATCTGTCAAATCTAAATTCGCCCATCAGACTTCCAAATAGAGAAGTGTAATTCATCACTCCACAGAACACGTTTTCACTGCTCCAGAGTCCCCTGGCGACGCTTGCCATTGTACTTGGTGATGTGTTGGCGACTTTTACGCACCATCTCAGCACTCGATGACCCCGTTCTGTGACTTTACATGTGACTTTAAATTTCACAAATGGACTTATTGCAAACGTGCCTTTTTTTTTTTTTTTACAGTACCACACTTGAATTCACTGAGCTCTTCGGACCAAATGTTACAAACACAAATGTTTGTAAATGCAGACTGCATGGCTAGGTGTTTGATTTTATACACCTGTGGCAATAAGTCTTTACTGAATAACCTGAATTCAATAATTAAGAGGTCTTTTTTCAATACTTTTGTCCATATATATATATATATATATATATATATATATATATATATATATATATATATATAATATATCTTAAGGCAGGAACGAACCAAGCCAACTAACCAGTGGCGATGAAAGCAGACTGCGGGGTTGGCTCACGTCGGCAGCGTCTGGGTCCAAAGTTGGCCTGACACACCAAACCAACGCTCGACAGCCGACCGCCAAGTAGCACGTCAGTTCTGCGCCTGCATAAGATGAAATGCCTTTCCGTACCAGCAGGTGGCAGTAGCTGAACAGCCAATCAGAATGATCAGATGGCCCGATGGACCGACGAGCTGCGACGCCGATTCAACATGTTGAAACGGTCGAAAAAAAGCTGACGAGGACCAACTTCAGCCGACGGTGTGGAACACACTGAGAAAACTTAGTTGGCCGACAAAGAAAAACCGCCCGGTCAGCCGTCGGCTTGGTGTGTTCCTGCCTTTATGCTCGCAAAGGCTGCATTTATTTAATAGAATAAATAACAAAATACAGTTAAAATCAATAATATTGTGAAATAGTATTACAACTTATTATTATTGTCTTTTTTTTTTTAAATGTAGTTTATTCCTGTGATGCAAAGCTTCATTACTCCGGTCTTCAGTGTCACATGATCCTTCAGAAATCATTCTAATATGCTGATTTGCCGCTCAAGAAATATTCCTTCTTATTATATCATTGTTGAAAACAGTTGTGCTGCTTAATATGGAAACTGTGATACATTTTATTTTTATTTTTAGAATTATTTGAGCTAGAATGTTTTTGTTTTTTTTTGTAACAGAATGTTTTGTGGCAATGTAAATTCCTTTACTATCACTTTTGATCAACTGAATGCATCCTTGCTAAATAAAGTATTAATTAAAAAAAAAAAATGTGTATGTATTTGGAAGGTATAAGTGAAAATTGTAAGGAGTAAAAAGTATATTTTTTGCCATGGAAAACTAGTGTACAAGTACTCAGTTTAAACAGTAAATTGTAAATTCTTCAAATGAATACTGACTGACATGTTTGCTCTGTGCAGGTCGAGAGCAGTTCCATGGTCTGGGCTCCATGTACTGCCGTGGCGCGGCTGCAGTCATCCTCACCTATGACGTTACCAACTGGCAGAGCCTGGCTGAGCTGGAGAACCGCTTCCTGTCCCTGACTGACACTGCCAACACTGACTGCATATTTGCCATAGTGGGTAACAAAGCAGACCTTACCGACACTCTCGCTCAAGGGCCAGACACAGAGAGTGAGCAAGGGGACAAACCCCAGTCTGTGGTCATGTGTCCGACTCCTCCCGCCACTCCACTCCAGCACAAACAAGTCAGCAGAGAGGACGCTGTCGCTCTGTATGGCCGCGTGCTGCGCTACAAAGGCCTGGAGGAGAAGGCCTGTCTGCCTGCTGAGAGAATGTGCTTTGAGACAAGTGCTAAAACGGGTTACAATGTGGACGTTTTGTTTGAAACCCTCTTTGATCTAGTTCTTCCCTCCATCCTGAAGAAAAGGAGTGAAGGAGAGAGTTCAACTGTGGACCTGGAGATGCCAATGGAGGTGAAAAGGACTAAAGCAGGATGTTGTGCCTAGAGCCGAACAAACTTAGGAAATGTGAGGATTATGGAAATGTGTTGTCAATCAGTGCCAAAGGAGGAATGGATATAAATTATACCACCATTAAATTTAAACTGACACTGCTATGTGGGGTTTTTATTTATATCCCACCCCCAAGAACAGTAATGAAACAAACTTTTTTGGAGGGAATTAAAAGATAGTAGCACTTGGTGATCTTTCTGAATAGTTTGTTTGTTCAGTTTTAATTATGTGGAATAGTTTTACTTGTTGTTGTTCTTTGCATTAATGGTATGGAATGGTCATGATTTTTTTTTTTTTTTTTAAATTGAAATTATATCTACATTATATTTTGTGAAAATTATATCAACACTTTCTGATACTGCCTGTCTTATTCTAATGTGAGAAAAATAAAAAAATCTTGGAATAAATGGGTTAGTCTGTGTGGTTAGTGTGCAAAAACTTCATGAAGCATGTTTAGTAGGGGTGTTGAAATTAATCATTTCTACGATGCGTTGCGATGTGGATGTGGACATTTCTGCATCAATGCAGTAAGAACATAATCAGTTATAGCCTACTGATGTTTCTGTGACGTCATTCATTGTATATGTGCTTCTCACGCTAGTGTAAAATGGTGGATGTAGCGAGTAATCAAAAATGCACCCACATTTTTACATTGTGTGAGAGAGAGAATGTGCGTCTGTGCGAGCGAGAGTGTACATGCATGCAAGTGTGTTTGTGTGAGCATTATTGTAACTTAACTACTCTACTTGACATTTCATGCGCATTTAGTGTACTAGTGTTTATTAGTTGTAAATGCTGTGTTCAGACTTAAATTCCCTTTCAAGGGAACTCGCGCTGAATCGGAATGACACATTGGGGAATGCCTCCAGCATGACAGTGTCTGAAGTACATATTGAACTAGTCCAATCTCGATCATGACGTCACGTGACATCGAACATGGAAGCTACAAAGGGGAGCCGTCACAGAACAGTGTTAGCTTCTCATAGGTCAATTTAGGCAGTGTGCGTCTCCTTGTCCACGGTATATCCTAGAGGGAGACATACACTTGCTGTGTGTTTTGTGCCTCAAAGCGGAGCATGCATGGGCAGCACTCGAGGGTGCTGTCTGTGCAAACTGTGAGCTGCTGCCACTCAGAACGCTCCACTCCTGCCTGGCCTTGTTCGATGAGACAGGCCAGGCTCGTGCTTCCTGTGGTTTGGTACTCACGTCTGCCGAGGTGTCGACACAGAGATGTCGAGATCGTGGAAGAAGCCGTTCTCGTCGAGATTGTCGAGCCTGACTATTCCTCCATCTTGGGCTTGAGAGAGCGGTGTGATGTGCCAGGTTGAAGAGACTTTGGCTTCATATCTCTCACTCGATGCTGCGTCATCCCTTAAGGCTCCGACGGTGCTCACCAAACCCAGTCGCACAACATCTGCATTGGTGGGTAAGGCATATATGGCTGCGGGTCGGGCTGGTGCATGCCTGCACACTATGGGCATCATGCAGACGTACCAAAAAGTCATTTGGATGACAGCGGGGAGGTCGGGCTCGACTATATTAAAGAACTACAAAAGTTGAGGGCGGTCCCCCCAGTGGTGGAGCAGCAACATCTCGCCCTCAGAAAATCAATGTTTGCTTCCTTCCGCCTCGTGTACTGCTGTTCACATCGGTTTTCAGCGAACGCAAATCGAAGTGTCTGCCTGGTCTCGTTGCGACCCTATCAAGTTTGCTCCCTCATAGAAAATATTGTTCGAGTTTTCCCCGTCGGCCAGCCGTTTCAGGGCACGGAACTTATTTTACCCATGACACCCTGTGACAGTCACACAGGACACGTTTTACCACTCAATATATATATCATGATGGTTTTATATATTTGAGTTTTAATTAGTTTACATGTTTTATTAGCCATTTTATTCCTCTTATTTGATTTAATGTGTGTATGTCTTTAAATAAGTCTGATTTTGCCTGTCATGTGACTGATCACATGACAGGATACAGGAAGTAAGCTAGCATAAAGGAGGCAACATGGCAAACAATCAAGCTCTTTGTCAAAATGATCACATGGTGCACCATCAAGCTGGATTGAGGAGTTGTTTTAAGGACTTCCCTTTCCAGCCAAGCACATCACTTTTAATTGGATTTTCACAACTGTGGGCTTTTGTATATACACCATTGGACACTTCACACATTCACTTTGGGACTGGCAACATGCTAGGATTCTTATGTACTGTTTTATGGTATGGTGCAGACAGACAAAGTTTTTCTAGTTTTATTGCGTTGTTTTAAGTCCTTTTTGAATATTGTAAATACATTTATTTATTCACTTTACAACTGTTGTCATCTCATCTTTTTAAACGCTCCCAACCTCACACAGTTAAATCTGACACCATTTTTTATTGATGTAAACTCGACCAATAGGGCCGATTGTTACAACCTGAGGTCAGTCTCGAGAGACTGGTCCCCTTAGTAGAATATGTAGAAGCTTAGAGGAATCTTCACAATATATCTCAATGGGTCCTGTGTACGGTCGAAAAAGGTTAGAGGTCTGTCTCAAGAGACTGGTCCCCTTAGCAGAATATGTAGAAGCTTAGAGGAATCTTCATAATATATCTCAATGGGTCCTGTGTACGAGAAAGGTTACAGAATTCAATTCGAGTACTGTCTACCAAGGTTCAGTGGGGTGGTGCATACAGGGTCAGGTGATGAAACTAGAAGTTCAATCCCTCTTAGTGAAGGAGGCCATAGAGTGTATTCCTCCTCACGAGAGGGAGGCCAGATTCTACAGACTGTACTTCATAGTTCCCAAGAAGGATGGAGGATTACGCCCCATCATAGATCTCAGGGTATTGAATTGTTCTCTGGGGAGATTCAGATCCAAGATAAAAACTATCCCTATCATTGTGAGTCAAATCAGGTCCGAGGACTGGTTTGTCACCATATATATAAAGGACACGTATTTCCACATATCCATCCTTCCCCAACACAGGAAGATCCTGAGGTTCGCTTTTAGGGGGAAAAGTGTAGCAATATCGGGTTCTTCCGTTCGGTCTGGCGTGTCCCCTCGCACCTTCACGAAGTGTATGGTTGCAGCGCTGGCTCCACTAAGACTCCAGGGCATTTGCATACTCAATTATATGAACAACTGGCTCATTCTAGCTCAATTGAAGGAGATGGCAGTTTGGCATTGAGATGTCGTTCTTCGCTATGTAAGGTACTTGGGGTTGAGACTAAACATCAAGAAAAGCTCACTGTCTCCCCAGCAGAAAACTACTTTTCTGGGGGGTGGTGGAACTCAGTTACGATGAGAACACAGTTGTCTCCTGCTTTTATAGAGATTATCTTGACTACAGTCTCCAACATCTAGCAAGGCCAAGCCATCACTGTCAAACACTTTCAGAGATTGCTGGGGCTTCTGGCAGCAGCGTCCAATTTAATAACTTTTGGCCTGCTGTACATGAGACCTCATGGCTCAGGACCAAGGGGTTTTTGAGGGGAAACCCATTCCGCATGATCAAAGTAACGTGCAGATGCCTTCGTTCTTTGACTATGTGGAAGAAACAGTGGTTTCTGTCCCAGGGTCCTGTGTTGGGAGCATCTTGTCAGTTGCAAATCGCGATGACGGACGCATCCCTCATAGGCTGGGAAGCGGTCATGGCGGGTGCTTTACCAGAGGTCTGTGGAGAGGGCATCATGTTTCATGGCACATAAATTGCCTTGATGATGGCTGTGTTTCTAGTCCTGAGGCACTTCCTTTCAGACCTCAGGGGCCATCATGTTCTGGTATGGACAGACGATACATCGGTGGTCTCCTATATAAATTGTCAGGGAGGCTGGAGGTCACACCCTCTGTGCAGACTGACACATCAGGTTCTTCTGTGGTCCCAGGGGAAGTTGCTTTCACTCAGAGGGATGTATATTCCCAGCGACCAAAATTTGGGAGCAGACATCTTGTCGAAGCAGGGTGCCTGTACGTTTCTACCGATCGCTCTGCTCCTGGGAGTTCTAGCGAGGGTCCGCCGGGACGGAGTCAGTCTACTTATAGTCTCCCCGTACTGGCCGGCCCGAGTTTGGTTCTCAGACATCATAGCACTCCTAGCAGGCACCCCTTGGGAGATCCCCATCAGACAAGACCTGCTGTTGCAAGACGGGGGTCTAATTTATCACCCCCGGCCGGAGCTGTGGAAATTATGAAGCCGGCCCCTGAGGGGGACCAGCTTCTAAGCACTGGTCTCTCAACTGAGGTTGTTAAGACTCTAGAGTTAAAAGAGCTCTAAACTCTAGAGCTCTAAACTCTAGAGCTCCCTTCACAAGGAAACTTTACGCCCTAAGGTGGAATGTGTTTGCTCAAATGTGGCACGGTCTGTTATTCTGCAGACCTTTCATCCTCCACCACCTGTAGGCTGATCATGAGAAGCTACATTTATCATGCCTTTTTAGAGCCTTTGAGGCCTATGTATGTAGGTCCTCATGTTGGAGGAAGTCAGACCAGGTACTTGTGTGCTTTGGGTCACTTAAGAAAGGTTCCCCTGCCTCTAAACATACGATTAGCAGGTGGATTGTGAAAGCTATCTTTTCAGCATATGAGGCACACAATTTGCTCTCGCCTCTCCTGATCAAAGCCCACTCGACTAGAGTGGAATCCTCTAATGCCCTGTTAACAGGGCAAGAGGTCTTCAAGAGGTCTGTGATGCAACTGGTTGGGCCTCCCTGCACACTTTCATAAGATATTACAGCTTGGCTCTGCCCTCCATGAGTTCTCAAGTCCTCTCGTCCTGTTGTGCCTGATAAGCTTTAAACCAGGGCAGGCTGTAATTGGTGTGGCACAGTGGTTGTTTCTTTCCCCAAAGTGTCGTTCCGATGCAGCGCGAGTTTCCTCGAAAGGAAACATCTTGGGTTACGACTGTAACCCTTGTTATCTGAGAAGGAAACAAGACCTTGCGTCCCTTTGCCACACCTCCTCAGTGCCTGAGAATGATTTGCTTCGACCTATCAGAAGCTAACACTGTTCTGTGATGGCACCCCTTTGTAGCTTCCGTGTCACCGTCACATGTGATGTCATGACGCAACACCAATCGAGATTGGACTAGTTCAATACAAACTTCAGGCAATGTCACACTGGAGGCTATCCCCAAAGTGTTGTTCTGATGCAGTGTCTCAGGGAACAAGGGTTACATTCGAAACTCGAGACGTTTTGTTTGATGTTTGCTACATTCAGGAAGTGTACTTTCTTGGAGCAGATAAAATAGAGTTCATATATGTGACTGCTTGTATTTGTTGACGAAAATGTAGTCATGTGAAGTAATATTGAAAATTGAGGATGGGACGCATTGTGGAATCGAATCAAAACTTTGACATGATAATCACAATCGAATTCAATCGTTAGACCAGTGACGTTTCATACCCCTAGTGTTTAGTAATGTTTAATGTCTAGTAGCTTAATATATGTCAGCTTTTTACTTTTTTTTTTTTTTTTTTTTTGTCGAAACCATAGTACATTTTTCTTTGAGGAATAGAGAGTTCAAAAGAATAGCATATATTTGAAATAGAAATCTTTTACTGTCTAAATATCTTTACTGTCACTTTTGCTCAATTTAATGTGTCCTTGCTGAATAAAAGCACTAATTTCTTTGAAAAAAAAATTGTACTGACCACAAAAATTTAAATGGTAGTGTGTCATTAAAGTGGTCTTCAATTTTATTTTACAGGAATTGCTGTGGGCCCTATAAAAGGGGATTTATATGCTTTGGAAATGCATAAGTTCATACTTTCTACAAGGTAGATATTGTTCAGATAAAATTAAAATAAGAGATAACAGATGTAACAAACAAAAAGTATTTATTGTTGTTTTATTCAATAACACTGTAATTCAAAATCAATGTCTTCAAATATTCCACAATTACATTTAAAGTACATAAAAAAGAAAAAAAAAAAGAAAAAAAAGGTGACGTTCTCAATGCAAAACATTCTGAATTATACTCTTATTTGGCTCTCTTTACTAATATAAAATACATGCATGTGGTTTATGGGCTTCAGGACAATAATAATTGTGCAATGTGCACTGAAAATGGGCAAAGCTGCTCAAAGTCCAAAACTTTTAGGTAACCCACATTAGCCATTGTTTACAGACTCAATGAATATAGCCTATTTGTGCATTTATGTGGAAGTGGGACAAAGATTGAACTAGCCTTCTAATGACCTGAACGTGTCCTGTAAACCTCAAAGAAATCAGTGCAATTGGTGTAACCAACAGAGGATTCAAACAAACAAACAAACCAGAATGAGCCTCTTAACTGGACAATATTCTAATAAAAAGCTTCAAGTCTCAAAGTTTATGACCTTTTATGAAATAAAATACCCAATGAATAGTGTGTGACAACATTACATGATAAAGGGTCCGTGCTAAAAAGAAATATGTATCCAAGAGTGACATGAGTGACTATTCATTTATAGCTCCTCTAAACAAACACAAAGCAAAAAATAATGTACAGGCAGCAGAAGATGGTGTTAGTGTAAGTCTGGTGAAATTATATTTATATAAGGGTTAAAAATAGCAGATAGCACTGTGTTTAAGCAGCCTTATGGTTAAGCATTGTGTCATTGATCATTATAGATGCCATTGCCTTTCCATAAGGATGGGAATCATGTGTAATTAAATGATTCTGGTCCCAAATCTGATTTAGTTAGTTCTGTTCCTCAGTGGTTCTGTTAATAATTCTTTTAGTAAATTTATAGAAGAGGGAACATTCGTATTGCAATTTTTATTGCAGTCACTATCCTCAGAAATTGTGCTGTCAAATGATTAGATCCTTTCAGCTTCAAACAGAACAAAACAACAATCTGAAATAAACAGTATATCATTCAAATTGTATCTTGCAACTTTGCTATCTTTTGTATTTATTAAACCAACAGCCCTGCTTCAGATGTGTCAAAGTGTCATGTATACCATGAGAAGGTGTGATAGTTGATTCACATGCATAGAAAGTATTGGCTCTGCATATTTTATTGTGGTGAATGCAGATGTTCCAGAACCATTAATTGAAATCACTTCCAGTATTTTTAAAAGGCAATGAAAAAGATGATAGATGCTATTTACACTATGGCTACGTTTTTGATCAGACTGTTAGTCCAAATCCGATTTCTGTGCATATCCATTTGGTTTATGTCACTTTCTCACTATGTAAAATGTAAACACGTCAGACGTTGTTATAGGAAAAATGCTGAACGTCGTTGCAGAAACAAGGTTGTTTTGTTGCAAAGTGCCGGTTGAGCAGAAAATGACAATATAATGGAGACATGTTGAATTTTGAGGCTGGTGGACACGACAGGACCAAATAAAGCCAGCCTCCTACCTTTCTGCTACTGCCTCAGAAGATGTAGTAGTACAGCGTGGTGGCTACACATTGTCATGTTATAAATAAGACAACATCTGTATTGCAAACCCCGCCATGTTGTGGTTGTTTTTGGTTTATGCTTACCAAACACAATGTCATTGCCATAGAAACCAATGCAGATAATGCAGGAAAAGAAACAGAGTCAAGGGACACACAAATCGGATTTGAATAGTTAGAATACACTGTCTACACAGTCAATAATTTACACCAGATTCCAATCAGAAATTAGGATTGACAATGTGAACACAGCCTTAGACTGCAGACAAAAGTGGCCAAAATCCAATTGTTTTGCTCATAATGACTCAGATCTGTTTTTGTTTGTTTGTTTATTTTTTTTCATAGC
This sequence comes from Chanodichthys erythropterus, assembly GCF_024489055.1. Classification (NCBI taxonomy): domain Eukaryota; kingdom Metazoa; phylum Chordata; class Actinopteri; order Cypriniformes; family Xenocyprididae; genus Chanodichthys; species Chanodichthys erythropterus. Next base: position 41,868,062 of record NC_090234.1, on the reverse strand, counting down.
AGTGTGAACAGTACAAACCACATAGAATCGGATCTTTTTGATTCGGATTTGAACCACTTCCTTATGTGGTCCTAAATCAGATACAGATTGGATGTTTTGCAATGCAACCTCAGTCTGAACAGACATATCTGAATTCATCTTTTACGTGACTCTAGATCAAAATTCATCACAATTCTGCGCTGATGGAAGCCAGTCTAGAGATTTTACATACCGGTAGTTCTTTGGTCACGTGTGAATATGGAAGACGAGTCAGTTCACACTTGAATCTGATATTGGCCACATTTAAAAAAAAAAAAAAAAAAGAGCAAATCTGAGCAATAAATCAGAATTGAGCACTAAGGCTTGCAGTGTGAATGTAGCCTAAGTGTAACAAAAGGTAGATTCTGTTTACACTAAGTGTGAACTGTAACCCCTCTACCCAGGTCCTACTTGCCCCGCTCTGCGTGAGCCTCGAACCTGGGTCTCTGGTGTGGGAGTCAGATGCTTTAACAAGGAGGCTTAAGGCTACAACCTCTAGTGTCAGTCGCTAGAGCATCTCTTGAGATCAGAAGAGTGAGGTTTACTCACACAGAAACTACTAGCTGGCCTCCGTTACACTAACCCTCCTAAACCTCACTCCCATCCGGGTCACGGCACCAATGTAACCCCTCTTGTTCGCACCTGCCAGCTCCAAGCAGGATGCAAACCCGGGCCTGTCCGCATGGGCGGTGGGCGCTCTAAAAAGGAGGCTAAAGACCGCAGTCTCTAGCGTCAGTCGCTAGAGCACCTCTTGAGTTCAGGGGAGTGAGGTTTACTCACACAGCGACTACTAGCTGGCCCCCATTACAGAACAGCAACAAATTGCATCAAGTGCAGATTGCAATTGATGCTATTCACACAAAGTGCAAATAGAAGTCATATTTGCACTAAGGATAAATAACCAAAGTCAGCTATTTGCATTTAGTGTAAATAGACACTGCCTTTTTAAAACAATGGAACCAGTTTTGAATAAGAACTGTTTTTTGATTCCCAACCCTCGATTCACAAAAAGTGCTACCACATAACACTAAAGGGCAGAGAAGGGCATAAGCATGGGGTTCTTTGGTTCAGCTGTACGTACTTGGTAATATTAATTACAAGAGATTCAGGTCTGATAATGCTGAGGTAATAAGTTAGAAATTAAGCACCATTTTACACATAGAAATGTTAATAATACAGAGAAATATCATAGCTATGCTTACATGCATCTCTGGCTTCACTTCTCATTATGCACATGTACATATCTTCAGTCATAAGGTCAGTCATAAGGCACACAGTAGTGACGAAGAGTGAATCTGAGGGCATGTCATATGTGATGCATTAAATACATTGTAATTTCAAAAGCCTAACTTGCAATATTGACGTCCGACTGGAATTTGGAATGAAGAATTTGCATGGAGCATTCTGAAGTCGTTAACTGTAATGCTGCTGCAATAGTGTCAAAGTTCATAGGTTACAGGTCACAAGTTCTTCATACACACTTGGCAGCGGCTGATGCGTGACAGGAGCTGCCCGGCTTTGAGTGTCTCAGAGACAGGGGAACTCTGGAAGGTCTGATCGATAGAGGTCAACCAGAAACTCTGCTTGTTGGCGAAGTAGTGACATGTACCCTTGGCCCCATTACACTCGATGAAGGGAGTGGTGCGGAAATCTTCTAGACAAGAGCCTGGAGACACCAGAGACTGACCGCCACCTTCATCTCCAGCTGCCGTGTGCTGTGTGAGTGTGAACGAACAAATTAGAGTCTTGGCAAACATGTTTAAATGATGAAAGTGTAATGTATTTGAACTGAAGTCTCACCATAAGGAAGGAATAGCCAATCCAGAGACTTCTCCATCCGACTGGGCATTGTGGGATAGTTATATCTTGACTGTGTATGGCGATGGCCACTGATGGTGCTTCACACACGGAACAACGGCTGATGTATGGTTTTATCTCAGCCTCCTCCACAGGCATCATGGGAATTGGTGCAGTGGTGGACAGCCAATAGGATTTGTCATTGCGGCTGGCATAGTAGCATATGTCCCCCGGATTGCAGTAAAGGAAGGGCATGGTGTTAAAACGGGGGAGACATGAGCCAGCTAGACCTGGAAAACAAAACACAGACATTTTAAATGAGCCTTGGCCCACAGGACACGATGGCACTTCTGGACCATGTTCACATATGGCTTCCTTTTTGCATGATAGAGCTTTAGTTGGCATCTGCAGATGGCACGGCGGATTGTGTTTACGGACACTGGTTTCTGGAAGTATTCCTGGGCCCATTTAGTAATGTCATTGAGACAATCATTGCGATGAGTGATGTAGTGTCGTCTAAGGGCCCGAAGAGCAAATTGCCTTTGCAATTTGACATTGAGGAACATTGTTTTTAAAGTATTCCACAATCTTTTTACACACTCTTTCAAAGCTCTGCCCAGCTTTACTTCTTAGAGACTCTGCCTCTCTAAGACATTGTGCACACTGCACAAATATACAAATTTGAAATGAGCTCATTTAGTGGATAAAAGTGTAAAATTTCTCCCTTTAAACATTTATTATGTTATTTTATTCTATTGTGAATAAAATATTGGCTCATGTGATTTGAAAGTCTTTTAGTTTTATTTGTATTCAAATTAAAAAAAAAAAAAAACGTCCCAACATTTCTGGAATTCGGGTTGTAACAAATAAAATAATGTGATTACATTATAATATAATTATTGAGCATCTGCAGTGGGTTACATTTTGAGTAATTTTTGCTTATATAACCCCTCTTATTTGAACCGCCCGCTCTTAGCAGGACTCAGGCGCTCTAACAAGGAGGCTAAAGACTGCAATCTCTGGAGTCAGTGCCTCTTGAGATCAGGGGAGTGAGGTTTACAAGCACAGCTCTTACTGGCCTACGACAATTATACTCGCCCCTGTAAACCTCATTTCCACCCGGATCATGACACCAATGTAACCCCTCCTGTTTGAACCACCTGCTCTAAGCAGGCGCTCTAACAAAGAAGGCTAAAGATCGCAGATGCAAGAGATTTGCTAGAGTGCCGACAGCTGCACTTACATGGACACCTTTTGTTTCAAACGGAACTAAATAATTCAGATTGATGAATCTGAAGATAATGTTTACATGAACACTAAATAATGTGATTGGGTTGATGTGTGCATTTATGTCACAAGCTTCAAATTGGATAAAAATTTGACATGTGCACACTGCACAAATATACAGTTTCCTGCCATTGTCACATATTAACCATCCTCCTTTTCTTTGTTTTAAAAAGCAGACTTAATATTTATCTAATTCAGGTACTAATTAGGAGACAAAGAGAACATGAAGCTTTGTGCCATGACGCTTATATTTATCAAAACAGTAAAAATGCCCAAAACAAGGTGTGTGCAGATGAGAGTATGAAGCAAGTGCTAGTGGGACAACATTTTCCTGCACCACTTCAAAGACGATGAGTGTAAGGAGAATTTTAGATTGACTCGACTGTCATTTATGACGCTATATTTAACAACAACAACAACAGCTCGTTTTGTTCATTATGCGTCATTATGCCATTTCTACATCATTGCACATGCACAGGACTTTCCAGTTTTGGTTTTCAAGTGTTTACATGCCCTATCGAACTGATTATAACAGAACCAACCCTTACAATCCGAATGAAATCTAAATCACATTTGGCCAATTCATTTCGATTGACATGGTTAAATGTGACTTTTTTATTCCGACTGTGCTACTAGTCCAATTACAAATGAATATTAGGGTTCATGTAAATGCACCTACTGTACAAAAAACAACCATATTCAATTTCATAACATACACTGCACAGTGCTATGTAATTCAACATTCATATTCTGGATCTAAAGTTGTACAAATGAAGGTGGTGTCAGACATGCAATGACTCCACATCTTGTCATTGACTGTATTACTTTGTCCGCTGCACTCACCCAGGTCTTGGTTGTGGGCCTTCTCCTGTCCCTCAAAGTACAGAAGGCTATAACCGTCCCATAGCTTGGACATGCCCACAGGGCACATGGGAATCTGCTCAGACTGACTGTGCTTCACCAGCAGGTAGCCAACATTGACACTACGGCCAGCCATTCCAATAGGACCCGGTAAACCAGAGCGTCCTCGGGCCCCTATGAATTCAGATTTATTATCGACATGTAATTCATGTGTGCAGCAAGACAGAAAAATTGTTCACATGGAAATTATTTCCATTCTTTTCATTGAATTCTTTTTGTATATATACACAACCAATAATTCTTTAAGAATTAATATAGTTTAGAATTTGGTCTTTTTTTTAAACAATGACATTGTCCTAACAGATCAAATAAAAGAATGATGCCAGTTGCCAAGATTACTAATTTAAAATAAACCATGGTGACCAGTCTTCTGCAATCCTTAATCCACTAATCTAGCCCAGAATCCCATAATCCTCATCCATCTACACAAATACACCATTTACCTTCTTCGCCTTGCAGACCAGGGTGGCCCATTTGTCCAGGTTCTCCACGGAAGCCTGGATTTCCAGGTATTCCAGGGAGACCTGGCATGCCCTTGTGTCCCTTTGGACCCAAAACCCCTATAAACAGATAATAGCTATTTACACAATGAACTGTGATTCTGGAGTGCAGCAACAGCACAGAAGAAGCTTATTTCACATTCATAACTACATTAGTTGAGGCTAAAATTGATACTTTGAGTTCTTATACCTGCATCACCAGGAGGTCCAGCAGGACCTGGATTTCCATTGCGTCCATTTGGTCCTTGAATACCCATCGGGCCAGGTTGTCCTCTCTCCCCTGGGATTTTCTGTGGAATGGGTGGAAGTCCTTTAGCACCAGGTGAACCAGGGAAACCTGAAAGAACAAGGCAGAGAAAGTGGATAAGGTGCAGTCAAACTTGACTTTATTTCCGGACACTGCCACAAATGCTTCTGAGCTGAATAAATAAGTAATTCTAAATGTTCAATATACAATCTAGATCCAGCCCATACATGGACATACTGGTGTACTGATCAAGCATCTTTTTACTATATAAACATATGCAGGTCAGACAACATAATACATGAATTTAATATAACTAGAAATACCATATAGTAGAGCTATTTTAAATTGAAAATATTTCATTATAATAAATTAAAAAGGATTAAAGGGTCATGCAGACATTCAAATAATCACCTGGGGGTCCAGTATCTCCTTTAGGTCCAACAGGGCCCCTGTTGCCTTCAAAACCACGTCTTCCTGGAAGTCCCATCATTCCTGGGTCTCCTCTTTCACCTTGAAATGAAATAAAGTGTTCCTACATAACTCAAGTTCTTTTTCAGTTAACAGGTCTCATACTAAAACAAAGTGAACAAAACATGTGAGTGTAAAACTAAAACCATATTCATATGTCATAATCTACCTTTTCTTCCTGATACTCCAGGTTCCCCTGACTGTCCTTTTTCTCCTCTGTCTCCATAGACTCCTTTTTCTCCGGTGAATCCGAAATCACCTAAATTTCCTTTCTCTCCTTTTGCTCCAAATGGAGATGGTTCACCTGGAATCCCTCTGGGACCAGGAAAACCTGAAGGATGACAGCAACATATATCAAGATGACATTTTTTCAAAAATATTTTTTAAGAAAGATTTTAGATTAAGAAATAAGTTAATCTTTGTGTGGGAAAGTGACACTTTATATTTGCTCCATTAATTTACAAACCGTATTAAAACCCTTTTTTGCAAAACAATATTTCAAAACATAATATTGTAAATAAATAATAAGTGGTTGTTAATAATTTCAAAAAATGGGGACCAAAGTCCCTTTCTTCTTCTACTGTCTCTAGCAGGGCTGGGACAATACATCAAATCTTGATTCGCCATACAAAAAATCTGGAGTGATGTATCGCGATTCTCTCTAGATTCAATTCTGAGCTTAGTTTTTAACAGCAGATGGCACTACTATAACTGCTTTAGAAACACTTACACACTACCTGCTTCCAGTTCCCTTACACACACCACTTAAACCTGAAATAGTCATTCATAAAGTTCAAAAAGGTTGAAGCGAATTACAAATCTCGCGTCATAAAAGCATTCTGAGCCGAGGTGCAAGTATCAGTGTATTCCAAACAAGATATATCGGCCTCTGAAGGGCACTTCGGAGTGAAAACAATCATGGCCGCCATACTGGAGTGCTCAAATCTGGTCCAACAGTCTTCTTTGTGAGCATTTGAGTGTCTGGTTAAAAGCTTAGAGCACCATCTGCTGTTAAAACTAAGCTCAGAATAGATTCAAGAGAGAAAACATCAGGATCAATCCAGATTTACTGTATCGATCGAGAATCAATGTATTGTCCCAGCCCTAGTCTCTAGTACTCATTACTAGTGTTTACTATATATATAATCAGCTCTTCACCTGGAAGTCCTTTAGTGCCTGGAAAACCATAGTCGCCTGGCACTCCTGGTATATCAGAGTATCCATCTGGGCCTGGAGGACCTCGTACACCTGGATGCCCAGATTCACCCTTATCACCTGTAAACACAGCAGTTCCTGTGTTTAGAACTGTTGCATCAAATAAATAATGCACAAAACTCCAGTTTCAGAACAGGGGTGGCACTAGAGGGCTTAAGTCCTGAACGTTTTACTAACTTGTCTTTCTCATAAAGCTCAACACTTTATCAGAAAAATAATTGTGAATACGATAACAGCTGCCGCGATTATCTAATCATGTAAAGTACACATTACAGCATTATATTGATATTTTCTTACTTTGCATTAAAAGTTACTACTTACTATGTGCTTTTGCAGCATTGATCATTGTAGCCAATCACAGACAGATGCATTTAAATGAGTTGTTCACTTGCGCAGTTCTACACGCGATCCTTTCGTTTTAACAGTGAAAGAGTGCCTGGTATTTATGACAGAAATGTTCAACGACAGAGAGTAACATCTAGTGATGCAAATTACTTAACTATTGTTTTTTTGTTTTTTTAATCAATTCTCGACCTGAATTTTGAATTGACAATATCCTATAATTTACATGATTCATGTCCAAGAAAGTGACGAAGCAAGACACTTTTGTATTTTCAAAATTTAGATTAAGAGTGAATGTGTGCATACTTATTATTTTCAAATAGTTTAAATTGATTACTTACTTTACAAATACAATAAGACCTTTCTTTTTCTTTATTCCCTTAAACCACTTTAAATCCTTTAATTACTTAATTTCTTTAAAATAAAAATACAGAGCCCCGAATATCCACTGACCCTAGAACCGCCCCTGTTTCAGAATATGATGTGCATTTTAAGCTACCTGGCTCTCCAGTGAAACCCTTAAGGCCCAGATTTCCAGGGATGCCAGCCTCTGTGCTCGGGATACCGGTCTCTCCTATCTCTCCTCTTGCTCCTGGTTCACCTGGAGGACCCCAGTTGTCAGTACCTTGCAGGGGACAAAATACACCAAAGATATCATTAATTTCTGCATAAAAATTATATGGCTTTGCATAGGTAATGTACATCTAAATAATAATAATATAATGATAATAATAAATTATAATGATAACATTGCTAAACTGTAAATCATGTTACATAATTAATATTCATAAGTTAATATAATATTTATAATGTTATCTTTCCTAAGATAACAAATACAACTGAAGAGGTACCTGGAACACCTTGGGTACCCTTTTGACCTTTCAGGCCATCCAAACCAAAAATGCCTTTAAGACCAGGAAATCCTAGAAAAAACATGAGCCAGAAAAATGTTTGAGCATACATTAGATAGTGGTAGAAATGACAGAGATTATTATTAATAGATACGTAAACACAGCCTTATCAATATCAAATTTTCTCATAAATCTGTTAAAATAAAAGTTTCTGTTTAGATTTTCGACCAAAAAAAGTTTGTTTAGATTTTCGACCAAAAACTTGGTTTATCCTAGTTAATTCACATAAAGTGGTCTGTTTATTTTTATTTATTTTTATTTTTTGATGATGTGCACGAATGGAGAAGCTTGTCCATTGGGTCCAATCTACAGGTATGGTCAGTTATGAAAGTTGACATTAAGCAGCCAACCATAGATGCAGAATATTCCACTTATAATATATATTTTTTTTATTGAGGTACGTTGTTGTATGGAACTCTTTCGTAGGCTATTGAGAGAATAAAAGAAATCATTTCAATTTAAAAAAAAAATTAAAGGCACAATATGTAAGTTTTGGATTAGTGGCCTAAATTCCCGCGGCTCTCCCGTGGGAACCGCAGGACCCGATTTCTTGCTGCGCGGGATTACATTTTGAATGAAAGGCAGATTGTGGTCCGTAACTATAGTGCACTTTAGGTGGGAACGGGCGGTCTGACAATAATCCAGTTGCTCCCGAGATGCTTTGACATCAGCGCATCTGTGCTTAAACTTGAAGTGAACAAAACTTTCTGCAGTGGTGGCGTTCACACAGTCCCCAGTTCCCTGTCCTGAGAAACCTGGCAAGATATGTTCTTTGCATTAGAGGTCTGCACGAGTGCAACATTCAACTTTTGTGATTGAATTTTGGAGGAGAGACGTTCTGCATATGAATTAATACATTCATTTTATACTTGTGTACTGTTTCCAGCAAATGGACACTAAGTATCCCCCAGTTATCACCTTAGTTAAATGGGAATGATATATTGGATCCTTTTCAATCTGGTTTTAGATCTAAGCATATCACTGAATTTGCCTTTTTGAGAGTGGTTAACAACTTGTTACTATTTGTGGATTCTGGAAATTGTGCAGTTTTAAACTATTTTAAACAGGTTAAAAGCGGAGGTTAGTATCTGTGATTCAGAGTGGTTTGAGACCAATTTTATTGAGAGAAGCTTCTCTGTGGAGAAAGGTCAGTTTCATTCATCACCTGCTTCTGTTACAAGTGGGGTACTGCAGGGCTCCATGTTGGATTTTTGAATTTCTCTTGGTTTCATATCACATTTATGGGGATGATACCCAGTTATACATGTCAATAAAACCTGGGTTAAAGTCCTTATCTAGTTTGCTAAGTTGGGTGGGTGATAATTTTCTTCAGATGAATGAAAACAAGACTAAAGTCATTTTATTTGGCTCCCCACCTCTGCAAGCAAATATCCACACTCATGTTAAGAACCTTGGTGTTGTTGTTGATTCAGAGTTAAAATTCGACAAGCAAATGAACTCTGTTGTCAGAGCCAGTTTTTTCCAGCTTAGGGGTTTACGGAAATTTAAATTTTTTCTATCTTTTAGTGACCTAGAGACAGTCATTCATGCCTTCATTTCAACAATTCTTGATTATTGCCATGCTTTATATGCTGGTATCAACCAGTTTTCCCTATCATGTTTGCAACTGGTTCAAAATGCTGCAGCTCGCTTCTGGGGAAGAAAAAGCGTGAGCATATCACCCCTATTTTAGCACATTTACATTGGCTCCTGGTAAAATTCTGAGTTGATTACAAGGTTTTAATTTTTGTATTTAAAGGGTCATGAAACCCCAGAACACATTTTTTGAGCAGTGAACAGATATGTACAGGCTGCACATCATTGAAAACACTAAAGGTACTCATTAATTCCATTTAAAAGCTAAAATTAGTTATTTTTGCATTTTTCAGAGCGATTTCTATCTTCCGGTTTGAAAAGCAAAGTTGGAGCAACGTCACAAAATCTGACGTCATCGTGTACTACCGGCAAGATCCGGAATGCTGTGATGCTTTGCTGTGATCTACCAGCACAAATGGAAAATATGTTCGCATGAGATCGCATTTCAGCAGAGAATTCAAATGTCACAAAAGTGCGGCTCATTCACCTCTTGCCTGCTCTAGATGCGTTCAAACACGCGAGCCGTATGTATGTTTCCCTCAGCACAACAAGCACATGAGTGTTGTTTTGTTTTTTGCCCACGATGCGGTCAGAACTGGAGTTTGAATACGAAAACATGAAAAATGTGATTATTATAGACATGCGGACTGCGCATATGATCGGTTTCAGCGCGGAGCTCCGCGATAAGTTTAATAACACTTGCCATGTGGCTCATAGCTCATATAGAATAAAGTATCCATGTTTAAAGTTTTTATTTCACACATTCTTCTGCACCAAACATTAAACAGCACGGTGTAGTTATAATTCATTTGAAGAAGACTTGATGAAATATGTGTGCATATGTGCAAACTGGACACTGATACAGTGGTGTAGCCTATCTGAACGCGACGACACGATTATTCTAAAAGACTGATTTTGAGACTGCAGTGCTCGTAAACGTAATCAAAGTAGCCTATTATTAGCCCTATTAAATATTCTTTTGCATTTCTCCCTTGTGCTTGGGAGTTTGTTGTCATTTTCTCCGTGCTTAAAACTATTACTTGAAACTGCCTTTACTAACTGATAAAAGACTATTTATTAGGTGCACTGAAAGGAATAATATTAATATACATCATCTGTGCACGAGGTAGGACCTTAAAAACATCAGCCATTCGTTTACGCAATCATTGCATAAACGATTGGCCCTCTGGATTGTCAATCACTGCCATGACGTTCCTTGTGGGAGACGAGCACGGCTGCGCGCTCCAGTAATTTTCCACACTCCACAGGCGCCGCATGCAATGTTTTTGTCAAGAGACAGGAGTAACAACTGCAGATTATGAGTTACCTGCGGTGAGTCCGACATAATGAATCCACTAACACAACACAGCGAATGCCGGTGGTAAACACTCGTGTTCCAATACTCTTGCACGAGTTTTGGGAGGCGTTCCCTCAAAATGATCTGTGAATGAGGGGGGTTGTTCTTACGCATGCACTCATTTCAAATACTCACTAACAGTCTTTGGTTTCTCAGTCGACGAAAACATCCTCTATAACACCTTTAAGTAGTTGATTTTTAATAGTTTTATTTTTTGTATGACTTATCTTTTTATTGTGTTAGGGGCTGTTCACATATTGCGTCTTTTGCATTCTCAAATTCGTTATTTCAAATGTAGGCGTGCGTGCTCATAATGGAAGTGAAGCAGGCACATCGAGATGAAAATATCGTAACTTTTCACAATGCCACATGCGTACCGCGGGTCATGTGACAAAAACCAACCAATCAGATTCGGCCTTTCCGTAACAAAACATCAAAAACTCAGCTGAACTGCTGATCAGCTGTACAGGGTGGTTTTTATATCTCATCTCCGCACTTTCCACACGTTTTTAGATGCGATATGTGAATGGCCCCTTATTGTGAAGCACCTTGGTCAGCAATAATGTTGTTTTAAGGTACTATATAAATAAAAGTGACCTTAACCTTGCTAAGTAAGGGATAATGTGATATGGGTGATCAGGGATGTGCAGGCCTCAAATACCAGAATGAGCAGTCATTATACTATTGACAACAGTCATTTTTGGTGAATAATTGATCTCGGAATGTTGCGACTGACCAGTGAGAATCAAGCATTTCAGAAAGCAGTGTAATAATGTGTAAAAACACGCTGTAATTTTGTTTCATTAAATTTGACAATTAGAACAACAAACCTTTTTGTCCCGGTTGGCCTTGGATTCCAGGGGTTCCTTTCTGCCCAGGCTCTCCTGGCCAGCCCTTATGACCCTGGTTTCCTGGGAAACCCTGCTGGCCGTCAGAGCCTGATGAAAAAGATGATCCAGTTAAAAACTATTTTCAGAAACAATGTAATTGCTTAATTGAAGAAAAATGAACAAGACTCCTGTACCTGGTGGTCCAACTTTTCCTGGTTCACCCGGTTGGCCTTTCATCCCTACAATGCCATCAAAACCAGGACCTCCTCTATCTCCAGGTTGACCTATGAGTCCCTTCTCACCTAAAATGTAAATTAAAAACTTTAGGAAGTGCTTGACAGGGACAGTAACATATCATTATAGTGTTTGATGCACTATAGAATATGGAAATTCCTAACCTGAAGGTCCAGACAGCCCAGTTTCACCTCTCAGTCCTGTTGACCCTGGAAGACTGATGGTAGGACCCAGTTCACCTTAAATAAAGAAATCTTACGTAAACATTTTGGCAGTTTATTCAAGGATCATGAGAAAATCATACATTAAGCATAATAATGGACATTTCAGAGGTTTATTTATGAGCACCTTTTATTCCTTTGATTCCAGATTCTCCGGTCCTTCCATAGGCACCAGGTGAGCCTTTGTCACCCTGCAAATATAAGCCACAATGACTAAAAGCACAATATCCAAAACTGTCTGACAAGACCCCATATACAAGGAGATTATGAGCAATGTTTTAAATCATAAATAGTTTTAGAAGTCAGAGAGAGATGGAGCTCAGTATCCTACCCTGGGTCCAGCCATTCCAGGGAAACCATCAATTCCAGGGAGTCCTGTAGGCCCTGGCATTCCTTTAGGCCCCAATTCACCTTCTTCTCCGGGAAGACCTTGAGTACCTTTTGTGACACTAGGCTTACCTGGATGTCCATCTTTCCCATCACCTCCTGGATAACCTGGGGCACCTTTTGTACCTACCCAAAGGCAAGATGAAAGAAAAGCTCTAAGTATCTATCTGAAAGAAATCTTTTTGTTCTATTTTCATCAGCAAAAACCAAATGCAGTAATGTAAATAATCAGAATATGACCAAATTCTGATTAACCGTCCTACTGAATTCGGGTCCGTTTTGAACTGGAAGAGGTAAATAAAAGGAAGAAAAAAAAATCTAAAATCTATGACATAAGCTGCTTTTCCACCAAACCGTTCTCATTGCTTAACCGTTCCATTCCGTGCCGATCGGCTGCAGCTGGAACGGAAATGGTTCAATTTTGCACTTTGGAACGTAATACAAATTCATAACTCCGGGCTGAGAACGGTTTGTAATCATGCTTTGCCAAACCAAGCTCAAGTGGAAATAACTGGAAGATTTAGGAATAACTGGAAGATTTGTCTCAAATTACTTCTGTAAAATACATTTAGCCTTTTTACTATACTCACACAAGCATTTTTTTCCCTTCCCATTGGAACTGCATTTTGTTTACCAGTAATAATTCTGAAATTAAAATAGAATTATAGTGTCTGTCCAAAAGTCCATAGACCAAATAGTCTAAATTTAAAAAAGGAAAGTCCACATTTCACTCTGCTGCCACTTTACTGATGAATCACTGCAGCATCAAAAGCAGACTCAGGCTGTTTATCATCTTTTTTTCTTTTTAATCTGAAATTAAAAGTTTATGCAAGTAAAATGAATATATTTTGAATGAAATCATTTCAGAGTAATATTGATTTTGTTAGAAAAAGAATGTGCAGATTTCACAAATTTGTTTTGAGCAGTCATGAGTTTAAAATTCAAAGGATTTTAATTAAATCCATTCTAGTAATTCTCTTTTATAAATGACAATGATATATTTAAATAAAATTTCACATAAATAGTGATAAAAAATATAAAATTTCTTGTATCACACTGTTTTGCTGTAGTTATTGTAACATTTACATTTCAAAGAATTTCTACATATTTTAATTAATAAGGGGGGGGGGGGGAATACAGTAATGGCAAGGTAAAAACATGGTAACATTCAAAACTTTTGCACATTGATCAGATACAATATGGTTTTAGTTGAAAAATAATAAGTTATGACTGTTTTCCAAAAGGACCCGGGAATGCAACAGGTGTATACAGTAGTTCAATGCATTAAAAGGGTTAATGTTATAATATACTTGTGCATGTAGTGTATGCAGAAATGAGGCTTCTACTAAATACACAGAAAATATGACACATTCAGACAGTCTTTATTACATTTAGAGCCTGCATAGCTTCTGTAGTTCATATGAAGTATGTTACTCTTTGTGTACTTGAGTAGAAAATAAATATGACTGTAGTCACCTCTGGGACCAGTGAAGCCAGGATCTCCCATATTTCCATGGTCACCTTTAGCCCCCTTCATGACCTCTTTTTCTTGTGGTGATATATGTATGATTGGCTTTTCACCTGGAGGTCCCACCAGCCCTCTTTCACCTTGAGAAAAAGTATATACAAGCAATTTAATCAATTTAATCATAACAAAGATGTTATGTCATGAGAAATTAATGCAAAAGTTCCTCCACAATCCAAATATATATTGGAAATAATTTCAGAATAATCTCTGGTTTGTGCAGCACATTTAAGCACAGACTGTTTTATCAATCTGTCACAAGACTTTGCAAAGAGGCTGTTGTTGACAGATGGAAAAGTAAAAAAAAAATATTTTAAAAACACTGAAAAGAAAAGCAAACTTGATCTTGATTCACCTTTTTCACCTGGAGGGCCAGGAGCTCCTTTTACACCTTGTTGTCCAGGTAAGCCTATCTGTCCTTTCTTTCCTGAAAGTCCTTTCAAACCTGTCTCACCAATCTTTCCAGGAAAACCTGTCATGCCCTGACCACCTTTGGAACCTTTGTTGTTAAAAAAGAATGCACTATTCAATTAATGCCATTTTAAGCACCATCAAGTATCAAAATATTTAAATCTTCTTATTGCAAACTATACATATTTAAATCTGCCAATTCCCAGTAACATTAAATCAAGACAAAAGACAACAAAAAGACAAATTACCTTTTAACCCTGGGAGACCACCAAACCCAAACGGCCCCGGTTGTCCTGGATCTCCTGGGGGCCCAGTATTTCCTGGTATACCAATATTTCCAGGGTCTCCAATGGCACCCTTTACTCCTCTGGGTCCAGAAAGACCTGGGTCTCCCTGATCTCCCCTTACTCCACTTGGACCTACAGAGACACCGTATATTTAAATGTGTCCTAGAACGTTTTTTAAAAAGATGTAATATAAGTCTAAGGTTCCCCTGAATGTGTCTGTGAAGTTTCAGCTTAAAATACCCCATAGATTTTTTTTTTTATTCATTTTTTTAACTGCCTATTTTGGGGCATCATTATAAATGAGCCGATTCAGGGTGTGTGGCCCTTTAAATCTGGTGCTCCACGCCCCAAGAGCTCGTGCTTGCCTTGAACAGCATAAACAAAGTTTACACAGCTAATATAACCCTCAAAATGGATCTTTACAAAGTGTTCGTCATGCATGTGGCTTATGTGAGTATTGTATACTGTTATATTGTTTACATTTGATTCTGAATTAATTTGAGGCTGAAGTTGTGCTTATGAATTATACAGACTGTAAGTGTTTAATAATGAAAATAGCGACGTCTCTCATGTCTCCATGAATACAGTAAGAAATGATGGTACCTTTAACCACATTTAACAGTACATTAGCAACATGCTAACGAAACATTTAGAAAGACAATTTACAAATATCACTAAAAATATCATGGCTGGCATATGCAAATATTGGGGGCGTACATATTAATGATCCCGACTGTTACGTAACAGTCAGTGTTATGTTGAGATTCGCCTGTTTTTCGGAGGTCTTTTAAACAAATGAGATTTATATAAGAAGGAGGAAACAATGGAGTTTGAGACTCACTGTATGTCATTTCCATGTACTGAACTCTTGTTATTTAACTATGCCAAGATAAATTCAATTTTTCATTTGAGGGCACCTTTAAGCATTGTTAGAAGAAAGAGGTTTTGCTTCATACCACTGAAATAAAATCTAATACACTTGACTGTATTTTTGTTTCTGATTCTAAATGATACATGTAATTTCTCACAAAACAAAACCATTACATTGATTTATATTATAGAGTTGGACCAGAAAATGAAGTAAAATCAGTCAATAAGAGTCCAGTACACTAGCCATTGATTTCTCAGTTTCAATGTATGGTACTGCTGAATGATTAAATGATTAGTTCACTTTCAAATGAAAATTAGAAAACATCAGAAACAGGAAAGTCATTTACACCTAGGATGGCTTGTGGGTGAGTAAAGCTTGGGGTAATTTTCATTTGAAAGTGAAATAATCTTTTAAGAGATAAGCATGTTTTCTTAACTGATCAAATATAAAAAATTGAGAAGAGTTCTTTGGTATGTTACAAGCCCCTTTTACTAAAGGTATTTGGTATTTCTGGGTTTATTCTCAAATCTTCTTATCCAATATGTGGGCAAAAAAAAAAAGATACCTTCTGAATTAGCAGTTGAGTTACCTGGTTCTCCAGTTTTTCCGGGTGGTCCAGGAGGTCCTGTGTAACCGGGCAGGCCAGGAAAGCCAAATGTTCCTTGCAGTCCAGGTTTTCCTACCTCTCCTCTGAGACCTGGAGGGCCAATTTCACCCTTGATGCCGATAATACCTGGCATACCATCCATACCTGTGTGACATTACATCCTTTAGTTTACATCCTGTTCCACCTTAATAATAGACAGAATTTCTTTTAGTTTTTTGAGCTTCTGGGGGTTGGAGACACAGAAGTTTAAAAGGGATAATTCACCCAAAAATGAAAATTCTGTCATCATATAATCCAAACAGTATATGGGCCCCACTGACTTCAATAGTATCCCCCATGTTTTTACATAGAATTCACAATCACAGAAAAATAAAATATTTGCTGATTATTATGAATCCTACAACATTTAAGACGTAAGACTAAAATTCAACATGGAACATTTTTCTATCCACAAAAGTAATGCATTAATCAAATTATAATAATAATGGAAATAAATCATACAATTCATACATACCATGTTTTATTGACACACTCAAACATTTTAAAAAGCTATTTTAATTTGGACATATGACTTTAATATGCAGTCATAGGAAGAAACAAGAAAAAGAAAGTCTGTCAAGAGAAATTTTGAATAATGGCTTGACAAAGCCTTGCCTGAATGTTTAAAACACATTTTAATGTCTTGCAGTCTGAAAGCTATATAAAATGAGCATATATATCCATTATTTTGACAGACACCTGGTTTTAAGATATGTCTGATCTAATCACAAGTGGATGACGTTAATTACAGGTGTCGCTAGGTTGTGCCAAAATACATGGATTATGATGGACATTTTATATTACTATACGTATAATTACTATTTGCTTCCTTTCGGCCTTGGTCGTAAGCATAACGAGGCTTCATTCATTCAATTGTATTTGTGCGTCACACTCGGCGCTCCCATGAAAGTGATGTAGAGTGTGATGAAGAAGGAAGGGTCTAGATGCAATCCGAACACAAGTGATCACAGGAGATGCATTTAAAAATGCATTTTAATACCAGGTGTAAATGGTAATGCATCTCGGATGACCACTTGTGTTCGGTTCACTGAAACTCATCTAAGTTCTCACCTGGGTGTCCTTTTGGGCCTGGGTCTCCTGGAAGGCCAGTGACACCCCTCTCTCCTGGCCGTCCTGGTTCTCCTGGGGCTCCAGAAGATGCTCCTAAAACTTCACCATGTTCACCCTTTTCCCCTAAAGCACCATCCAAACCTGGTTTACCAGAGATGCCCGGATCTCCTTGCACACCTTTGGTGCCAGGATATCCTAAATCTCCCCGAGGTCCAACAAAACCTATGTGGTAAAAATCAAATTATCAGAGCTAAAAAAAAGAAGAAGACAGACCTAATAGACAGACAGGGGTTAAAGTATATAGAATGATTAAATAAAATGTCCAATAACAGACAGGCCACCCAATGCTTACCCCTTGGCCCAGGTGGGCCTCCTCTTCCTGGTTCACCTCGCTCTCCTTCGGCCCCAGGTTCTCCAGAAAGACCTTGTACACCTTTAGCACCTGGTATTCCTAGAACACACACATATGGGCAGGCATAATGAAACCAGAGAGTAAATGATTATAATTGTTGTGGAAAATGTTATAACAATACATCCAATTACCAGGAAATCCTTTCAACCCTGGAAGTCCTGGTTGACCTGTCTCTCCAGGTGGCCCGGGATCTCCAATACACTCCACTGTAATAAGATTAACATGACAGACAATATAAAACAATTATTAAAATAAACACATTTGGTTGTTGGTGATCATAAATAGTGAATCAACTGCATTGTGGTGAAGCATCAATGGCCCGTTCACACCAAGGATTACATATCACTGGAATAACTTTTAGAACAGTTTCCAGCTGATGAATGACAAAAATCATTGACAGAAAATCAGAATTAACCTGTCTTTAAAAGTGTTTAAATCGGCAGAGGACACCTGCAGTGCTCATTTATAATAAACACAACATTATTATCCATTGATGTGGATTCCAACAGTTAACATTATAGATATCTATACAGTTATCTTTAAAGATTTTGTTGTAGATTTGAGTGACTTCAATCCAGCTACCTTCAATATTCCATTGATCTCCTCTTGAGCTACAGGCTCCTGTAAGACACATGTAAGATAGATATGAAAAGAAATGCTAAGAAGAGGAGTATAACATACTGTTAATTTGCTAAACTCACAAGTGGCTTGCATAAACACATTTTGCTAAGCTTTGAAATGTTTCCTTGTGAAAGCGAACCAAACCAAGAAGAAAATGCAAATTAAAAATTCACAACATTCTAAGCTTTCTTTATGGGAAACAAATTGAAAGTGGGGGAGTCACATTATGAAATAAATGTTTTTTTCCAATAATTTTTGGCCACAATCAGTCTGTATTTTACAAACTCTAAATTAATTGTTTTGTTAGTACTTTTGGAAGTATTTCATTTTCTGAAACCTAAAATAAACATTATGTGGTTGAAAACGCTGCATATTTGTGATACAGGAAAAGAGCAGTTGATCACGTGATGCACTGAACGTTTTAATCACACCGGTGTGATTGTACGCGTCAAAGGGTTAAATATACTGCTGGATCTTTAATGTTGTAGGCCTATTTGTTTTGCTGGAGGTCCTGAACATCTTATTCAGATACATGTTACCATGGATTCTATCAAATACTAACAGATAAAAATCAAAACCTGACCGCTTCTGCTAGAAATCCAATAATGGTCTGTGGTTGGATTTTCCATCAGGACAATGATCCAAAACAAACATCAAAATCAACACAAAAATGTGTCACTGAGCACAACATTAAGCTTCAGCCATGACTGTCCCAGTTCCCTGACCTGAACCCTATGAGAGTGGGGTGAACTGAAGAGAAGAAGCACCAACATGGAGCTGGGAATCTGAAGGATCTGGAGAGATTCTGTATGGAGGAATGGTCTGTGATCTCTTACTGGTGTTTTCCAAACTCATCATGCATTGTAGGTGAAGACTCAGAGCTGTTATCTTGGCAAAATAATGTTGAAATAATTGGGTGCCAATCATTGTGGCCAACATGAACTAGAGAAAAACATTTATTTCATTATGAGCTTTTCCCCCCATTTTCAATTGTTTAACTTAAATGAAAGGTTAGAATTTTGTGAATTTTTTAAATGAAAGATCAAAAGGTTAAACAATGCAGATTTATTTTCACAGCCACCTTTGCTCATATATACCAATGGTGCCAATATTAGTGGAGAGCACTGTATATATATAAAGAATGATTGAATGATTAGAATAGATTAGGAGTAACCTCAGTATATTTACACACCAGGGCTATTATATACTATTATTGTTAACTAAAAAGTTAAAACCACAAAATAAACCTGTAAAAAAAAAAAAAAAAAAAAAAAAAAAAAAAGGCAATATTTAGTTTAACTTGAATTACTAAAATAACTAAAACTAATAACCTAAAGCTAATCAATAAAACATGGTGAAAAAGAATATTTAGCCATAAAAAAAAAAAAAAGTGAAAACACAAAAGATAGAAATAAAATCTAATTTAAAATATGAACAAAAACTATTATAATATATCAATGGTACAAAAATAACACTGATACACACCTGGGGCACCAGGCAAACCTTTTTCTCCATCAGGACCAATTTGCCCATCATCTCCTCGAAGGCCCCTTACACCTTTAGTTGCTCCAAGAACATCGCCAGGTTGTCCTGTGGGGCCTATTAGACCTGGGGGACCTGGAGGACCTGGGTATCCCTTCTCTCCAGGCTCACCTACAGGACCTTCTCCCTGAAGGAAAACGAGCATGAAGATACCTCTGATATACACTGTATAACTTGGTTAAGACTGGCATCAGAGTTCAGTTTTTTTCCTTCATCAATATTACAAAAGTCACTACACAATGCAGTGCATATTAATACAGCCACTGTCTTCTGATTAGTTCTGTTTAAGTGTTTTGTTATGCAAGACTCACAGGAGATCCTCTAAAACCTGGTTCACCATCTTTTCCACTAAGCCCAGGCCTTCCTTGCTCTCCTGGGAAACCACTCTGACCTGGGTTCCCTGGGTCACCAGGTAATCCTGTATTGCACATAAGCAGGCAAAATATTAAAATTTGCACATTGTGGCTTTCGGAAACTTGTATGTTTACTTTTCAGGAAAATGGAAAAAACAAATGTATTTTTTTTAAATAATTCAACACTGTATTGTCATAGTTGATATTGTGGCTTTATAATATGTTCAGACACTTACATGTGTCATTATTTTATTAACATTTTACCAAAAGCAAGCTCAAATGGTGTTACAAGGTTTTTTATCAGCGAATGTCAGACCATCATCATCATGTTGTGCATCATATTACTTTTCATCAACTTACAGGTTATGAAGTTTATTGTGGCTATGTATATGGGCGCTCAGTTGTTTTTTTCTGTCAGTTGGCCAAAATCTCATGTCATAATAGATGAAGTGCTACACACAGGCTATTTAAGACAGTATTAGCTATGACTCGATGACAAATGCTAGACTAAGACACTCTTCTCGGCTCCTCAAATGCATACATATTAGCCTTTTTTTCAGGATTCTTTAAAGACTAGAAAGTTCAAAAGAGCAGCATTTATCTGAAATAAAAAGCTTTTGTAACATTATGAATGTCTTTTCTGTCACTTTTGATCAATTTAATGCATCCTTGTTGAGTAAAAGTAATAATTTCTTTCATTTATTTCCAAAAATAAATTACATTTTAAAATATATTCAAATAAAAAATGTTGTACCTATTCAAAGAACTAGTTCTTTATTTATCCTTGCATTGCAAACAAGCAGAGATGGTCCAAACTGTGTGCGGCACTTCACTATGGAGTTAAGAGGTTTGAGAAGCCAATGGAGTTACGATGTTTAATCACAAGCTCTTTTTAATACTTTTCATTGGTTAAATACTTGCAAAAACCACAGACAGATGTAAAGGGTGACCAGTAGTAATGATTTATGGAGGGGAAAATGATGATATAATCTCCTGTGTGTTTCTGTTGCACCTTTCTGTGTAGCTGCTCTTATCTCTCCTTTCCTGCCTTTGAGTCCAGACGATCCTCTTGTACCAGGAAAACCCTGTAAATTGGAAACATTTGAAATGGATTTAATTGGCCAATGTAAAGAGGCTCATATACCTTGTAACCTTAACAAGGCACGACATTATGGCATGGTGTATGTATACTTACAATAAGACCATCGACACCTCTGGGTCCTGGGTCTCCCTGATCACCCTGCTGACCCCACTCGCCAGCCATTCCAGGGTCCCCAGCATCACCAGGAGGGCCCGGAGGGCCAGAAGGGGATTTTTCAAGGCATTCACACAGACCATGGTCACCTGATCAAATGATAAAAGCATAACCAATACAGCAAGATTAGCAAAGACTGACAAATATCAAACACCTTCCTCAGAGAAGATAAAATAATTCTTGTTCCTGCTCTTAAAAAAAAAATTCCAACAATGCCATGTACAACATGACATGATCTTGGCCATGCAAATAACCCTAGCAGTGTATTAAAAACTTTGTTTCCACTAATCTTACCCTTTGGTCCTTTTTTTCCTGCATTCCCTGGACGTCCACGTGGACCGGCGGCGCCTTTAAAGAAATCTTCCACTGAATTAAGACACAATAATAGTCTTTAATAATGTCTTCAATACTAATTCAATTAAAAAAATATAAACTTTAAGATAAATCACTTATGCAATAGTCTTAGAAGTGGGAAGAAAAATCTTCCAAATTATATAATTTTTCTACAATTAATTTCTAGCATGTCCAATGGAAAAGATTATATTTAATAATTGCATCACACACATTATACACTACTGTTCAAGGACAGTAAGATAAGGTCAGTAAGATTTTTTATTCAAAAAGGACAAAAATGAATCAAATATGACAATAAAGACTTTTACATTGTTAGAAATTATTTTCTATTTCAAATTATTGCTATTCTTTTGAACTTGTTTCCAGAAAATAAATAAATAAAATAAATAAATAAGCAGCACAACTTTTTTCAACTGTGATGATAAAAAGAAATGTTTCTTGAGCAGCAAATCATCATTTTAGAATTATTTATGAAGGATCATGTGACACTGAAGAATGACACTGAAAATTCAGCTTTGCCATCAGAGGAATAAATTGTTTTTAAAACATATTAAAATAGAAAGTTATTTTTTAAATTGTAATACTGTAATAATATTAATCTTTTTACTGTATTTTTGATTAAATTAATAGACCCTTGGTGAGACTTTCAAAACATTAAAAAAATCTTACAAATCCCAACAAACTTTTCCTAAAACTGCTTATCTATCTAGCACAAGTTTCTGTTTGTATTTGGAGTGTTATTTATACACTGAAATTACTTTTTATGTGAGATTAGTGGTGTGGGGTAGGGGTGTATTATATGTATGCCAAAAGTGTATATAAATGCATATAAATAGCACGCCCAATATAAATATAAAATTTCTGTATATAAATAGCATGCCAAATAGGAACAGAAAATCGTGCTATTGATACGCACTTTCATGAGATCGGGCTTGTATATACACAATATGTTTACCTCACTAAATATAGATCTTTGTTATGAAAAAAGTGGTTTATTAAATGCTTTATTAGCATAATATTTGGCATTTTGTGAAAATTAGTTTATCACTCTTACATGATCCCTTGGGTCCAGGTGGTCCCTGAAATCCAGGCAGCCCATCGGAGCCAGGCGGCCCAGGTTGAGTGGCAGGATTACCAGGTTCTCCAGCTTCACCTTTGCCTCCCTTTGGTCCCCTTGGTCCCCTTGGTCCCTCTGGGCCCCACAGAACCTCTGGGGATCAGAGAAACAATTATATCAGAATTTGTTTAAAGTAATGTCTAAGCTGTCAATTAATCATACGACTTTCTTCTAGGTATTTACACCACTCTTTTCCACACAAAAAAGGTATACAGTGACCACAGGCTGTCTAGCTCCAGAAAGATCAATAGCATCATAAAAGTACCATATATTATATAGGTACTTATAAATTTTACACAATACATTGAAAAATATCAATAATGTTGATATCAATATCAACATTTTGATACCACAGGGAAAACTGCCACAACATTAAAGTTGGAGTAAGCCATATTTCAAAAACGCTGTTGTACATTTTGAAATCAACCCAAACAAACTCACCCCTCTCTTCATTGCTCCACCTCCAAAACTCACCCTCCAATCCTAACCACACTGCTCTGAGTCGGTCTACAAGTTTGTTGTTAGTGTCAGTCCGACTATCTTCCAAACAGTGTTTTTATGGACATAAAATTCAATTTAAGGTAAGAAAATACTTGTGACTACAGAACAAAAGTAAATGATCAACTAAAACTCTGATGTCTGAGATTATTCAGCCTGATCTTTTTGGGGTGGGTGGGGGGAATTATACACCGATCAGGCATAACATTATGAGCACTGACAGGTGAAGTGAATAACACTGAATATCTCTTCATTACGGCACCTGTTAGTGGGTGGGATTTATTAGGCAGCAAGTCAACATTTTGTCCTCAAAGTTGATGTGTTAGAAGCAGGACAAACGAGCAAGAGTAAGGATTTGAGTGAGTTTGACAAGGGCAAACCATCCAATCAATTCCCCATGGACAAAATTAAGTCTCACCCTACATTTTTTCTTGTTTGAGAAGCTGGATATACATCACAATATAGGGAAGAAAAGATTATTGCAACTTCCATTTCATGCCTACTTTAACACCTCAAGCATTTGTTTTGGTGGAAACTGCAGGGATATCATCAGGTTTCTGTAACAGCAGGTTTACATACAGACTTAAAAGTTCGCAGCAAAATAAGGGGGAATAAATAATGGCACAATTTCCATTTTAGACTGAACTATCTGTTTAACTGTCAGATAAAGCTGAGTCATGAAATACCTTGTTGTTGTTCAGAGGCAGGGGGTCCTGGGGGACCTGGCAGTCCTTTAGCACCCTTAGAACCATAATTTCCAATTGGGCCACGCTCCCCTGGAGGCCCTGGAGGACCTGCTGTATAAAACAGACAGAAGCAAAGAAAGAAAAATATAAAAAATAGGACTGTATATTGGAAGTTAGATTAGGACCATTCAAATACCAGATATATGCCCTTTTTCAAAGTTTTGATTTTGTTTTTGGGATTTACTAGAATAGGTTTTTATGATTGAACTAGAGCTTAGATTCTCTGCCCGAGCCCGAGCCCGGACTCTACCCGACCCGACCCGACCCGTGGGCCGGGTCGGGCCGGGCCCTTGATAAAGCACGTCATGTGTCATGCGCAGCGTCTTGTCCACTCGCACTCGCAGTCTCGCACGCGTGACTCATCACACCTGCTGTGCAGCTTAAGAGCAAAATGGAGCTTGAAGAAGCAAAGAAAAAAATTAAAACAGGATAATTAACTTTGAGCAAGTTTGGAGGAAAATCGGAGGTATGGAAATATTTTAAACTAGTTGTGGGGAGTGAGAACATATGTGTTGGCTTTGTCTCGTGCATTAAATGCGGCACGCTGCTCGCCTATGACAGCAAAAAACAAAACAAAAACGGGGACTTCTGAATAAACAAACAACGCAGTTTACATGCTTCTTCTTTGTCGTATTATTCATTAAGATAATAATTAATAAATGCACGCACAATTATGAACTTGATAAATGTTACAGATGTGTTGTACTATGCACAAACAAATGCCCTTCAACTTACATGTGCAAAATTCAGAATTAAATGAATGTGCTGAAATTTGTACAAAAAGAGAGTCTGTAGTAGCCTACATGTTTTAGCCATTAAATAAGCACATATAGTTTCAGGTTTGTTAAGTTTTGTTTTGAAGAAAGATTTTCTTTAAAGTGAATTTCGTTTAGTATAAATTGTATCTTAATTTTTCATCAACCAATTGCCTGGATTTAATACATAAAAAGTATATTATACATTATCATATAGCAGACAATATGATAATGACATGGAGGCGCCGGCGCGCCGCGGTCACACTTATACCATTTGAACTCGTAACACACGCTTTCACTAAATTTACAAATGCACATCTTGCTTGTTGCTCACACACACATATGATGTTGAAATAATATGTTGAAGTAACATTATTATTAATAATTAATCTTTAAGAATATTTGATTGAATGCTGAATGTTGTGTTTGTTCAATTTAATAAAATTAAAACTTTAATTATGATAATTAAAATAATTGAATATTTAATATTTAGTGGCCAATTTTTGCTCATTTATTAATAGTATTTATATAATATATATATATATATATATATATATATATATATATAGATATATATATATATATATATATAAAACTGCGCAGCTCCCCCCTGTAGCCTAAATGATCTAGCACAGCAGCACCTGCGTTAAAAAAAAAAAAAAAAACTGGCGCCACTCCTGGTTATAATGGCCCACATATTAAAAATGGTCGGGTTTAAATCGGGCTTGGGCTCATAATTACAGTGAATGTGTCAGGCCGGGCCGGGCTCGGACACAACGTGCTCGGGCTCGGGTAGGGTCGGGCTTGATTTGTTGGGCCCGATCTAAGCTCTAGATTGAACTCTCAAAAAACACATTAATTTTCACATATTTTACATTACTGCAGCACCTTCCTCCTCTCTCCCTCTTTTCCCCACCTCCCTTTTTTTTTTTTTTTTTACATGCCTTGGACGGAAAATTATTTAAATCAGGAATATTGTGACGTATATGTTCCAGGAAGAAAACTTAAGACTACAATCGAGGCATTTCAGAGAGTTCAGCAACAGTGCTTACTGTTATACAGAATAACTCCCTTTGGATTGGACTTTGTGATTTGTAACTTTGCATATTTTTTTTTCATTTTCAAACAGCAACATTACAAACTAAAGAAAATTGAAAGTTTAAACAGCGATAATCTCAGTGCATTATTTTAAGTACCTCCAGTCTGATCATTTGGACTTCCTATCAGCTCTCCAGGCTCTCCTCTGTCTCCCTGTTGAAAGATTTAGGTTATACAACTTGCAGATTGATTGGTAAGGTATGACAAGATACAGCACTGAACCAGAAATGCATTTATAACCTTGCGGCCAGGATTTCCTGGAAAACCTGGTAGTCCAGTGTCACCCTGTAGGAATGGACAGAGATTTTAAATGTTTAAGTAAACACAAATGCTTTGCACTGTTGGGAAATTGATTAAAATTTCATACCTTAGGTCCTTCCAGGCCATTATTTCCTGATTTTCCCTGTAATTAATAATGATTGGTTAATTTTTTTAGATAAAAATTGTCAAATATGTGAAAAAAAAATCCAAAATGAAATCCGTCTGTTCCCTTTTTTTGTTTTGCTCTTGGTTGTAATAAACATTTCCACCATTTTAATTTCAGGTTGTGGACACCTACTTTTTTGATAGGCTTTGCAAAGCATTAATAAAAACATTTCAGTACTTAAAAATCTTACCCGTTGTCCTGGAGGACCTGTCACACCAGTCTCTCCTTTCGTAGATACATATGCCTGGAAAAAAAATAATAAAAATAAATATCTATTTGAATGAGGAAAGACCATCTGCAAAACTTAAGATTACATTTCAATAACATATTTCAAATCGCAAATAAAATCTGACCAAAAGCTACTTTGAACCTCCATCAAAAAGACTCTTGAGAAAGATAGGGCTTTCATTCCAACAATCACCACATTAAGCATTATAATTTCTACCATTTTTCCTATATGTGTTTTGTCTTTTTCTTCTTCTTCTTTTTTTTTTTTTTTTTTTGGCTATTCCACAGATATAACATGAACATTCTTGTGAACATCCTTGGAAGGAAATCATTTTGTGTTAAAAACAAACAAACGAAAAATAAATAAATAAATAAATAAATAAATAAATAAATAAATAAATAAATAAATAAATAAATGTAACCTACCGAATCTCCTGGTTTACCTTTATTACCCTTCAACCCTTTTTCACCCTGAAGAAAACCAGAAAATGAACAGAAGATGAAAATTGAAGTAGCGAGATCATTTTCTCTCCTGAGAGGAAATATATGTAATAAACTCAAGTCATGTTCTTCCTGCCTGCCATTCTGTAGGGATTGGTCTTATGAGCGGGAAAAGTCCTGGTGGTCCTGGCTCTCCAATGTCCCCCTGAGGTGAGTATATGAAATTCAGATGACTTAACAGTGCAGATTACAGAGAGTAATATTAGTCTGACACAGTGTAAGCCACTAAATATTTGTCTCACCCCTTCTCCTTTGATTCCTTTTATTCTTTTAGTGGTTTCACCCTGTATAGAGGCAACACATGTACGTTAACATTAAATAGATGTTTATTTACCAAAGTGACTTAAAGAGGGCATATTAGAGTGTTCTGTCATATATCTGTTTGAATGTAAATCTTTAATAACATTAAGCAAAATATTGTGTTTTATTACCTTTTGTCCTTTAACACCTTTACTACCAGTAGGACCCTAAAAAAAGACAATATAGTGAGAAGAAGAGATGATAGGTTTGGAATAAAGCAAGCAGTATAATTTTATGCTAGATGCCAAATGCAAATAGTGATAGATGCTATTAAAACTAAGTGAAAATAGCATCTATTTCCTTTGCACTCTATAAATAGTTGTTAGATGTTGTACACATAGTGGCAGGTACTATTTGCACCTCAGTGTATTGTAGGATATTATAAAACAGTATGCAATAATTTATTAAAATCATATATGAATGCTGACTTATTGGGGCATTGCTTGTCCCTATACCTAAAGCCCACCCTTAAATCCCTTAATCCCATCATAATGAACCTGTTGATCAGTAAAGGTTACGGTCCATGGTTTTGATTGTGGTAATGTGAGCTGCATCCTCGATTTGCAGCACATCCCATTAATGCAAAGATGTCAAATTTCAATTATAGTCCAATAAATGCTTTATTCTCAGTATTAAAAGGGGACTCAGTATTATTTCAAAAACACTGTTTGGAAGTTAGTCGGGCCGATACCAACAACAAACATCTAACCAATCAGCATTAACGGCGTATATGATGGTCGAGGAGAGAGAACGAGCAAAAGGGAGATTTGAAAATAAGGGGGGGAAAAAAACTGCAGAAAGAGAGATGGGACACAATAGAAAAGAGCTCAAAAGAATATCACTGGAATGAAGTTTTATGACTGGGCAAGCGCTTTAGGACCCGCGTTTATATTAGAAAAGCTTTCCAGCGCTGGAGAGAGCTAAGCGAGAAGGCCTGAAAACAGACGCAGAGGCTGCTTTGATCCTGTTACACTGGGTTTTGATTGTCTGGGGCTGCTGTGCTGTTGGTGACTAACAACAAACACATTGTTTACTCTTGTGTACTGTATGTTCATTTTTTTGTGCTTCCTTGTCATTCGTTCATGAACTGTGCTTTATTTTTCTGAATCATTTTGTTGTGCGTCAGCTGTGTAAACAGACACCCGCATTGCGTGTGTAACGGAGGCCAGATAGTGACAACAGCATTGTTCAAATAATACTTACAGCACCCTTAAATACCCATTAGGCACTTTATATTCACTTTTCAAATATCATTTTAATTAAAACAAATATGCGAAGGAAAAAATAAGAAGAATGAGTTCGGATAAAGATGGATTCGGGTCAGTCGTAACAAAAGCTAATGACTACCAAAAGCTACCTTACTTTCCACACCACTGTTCCTGTTATCAGATGGGTTTCTTTAGTAATTTTGTCTGGTTTAATCAGTTAATGGTGAGTGGAGTTAGTGTAAGTAGCCTCTGCTAACAAGTTCGGCTATTTGCACTTGGTGTAAATAGACACTTATTTGTGCGAATGTCTAACTCACCCAAGGTCCTTGTAATCCTGGTGGCCCACTGTACCCTGGGTTACCAGTCGGACCCTGTAAGAGTATAATGTAATGTTTTAGTAAACACCTTTATCCTTTTATCTCTTCATCCCTAAATGTGTTCAGTTTCTGTTTCAAGATGAACGATGAAAGTTGAACTTACAATAAATCCTTGATAACCTGGTGGCCCTGGATCTCCCTGTATTACAACAGAAAATTATGCAATCAAAATGACACAAAGTGACAGAAAACCAATCCCATTAAAAAACAAAACAAAACAAAACAAATGTATTGATGTGAACTGCATTTAAACTTCTAGTAAAGTTCCTCTTACCCTGAATCTTTCCATATAGACCCACAGCTCCAAAGGGTCACCCTTCTCCCCCTTCATTCCTGGCCGACCCTACAGAAGATAAAAGAAGACAAAGTAATTGAAAGAGAGTGAAAGAGAAAATAAAAGCATTAGATTGGTCATGTATGAGTTATGCATCGATTTTGTGCAATAATTGTTTCAATAATTCACTCTGTGACACACAGATAAATGAACATTCATACTGGTATTCCAGGTCCACCATTGATCCCTGAAAAGCCTGGAATTCCTGATTCTCCCCGGGTTCCATTACAGCCATCAGCTCCTGGTTTTCCACGAGGCCCAGATGGCCCAGGGTGGCCCTGATGAGAGATTATCAATGACCAAGAATTGAAGAGTCCAAAACTCACAATAAAAACAGCATTTTAAAGACTAAGGAAAGGTATTTATGACATTTGAACTATGTTACTTTGGAAGGCTTGTTTATTCCGTTATTGAACGTTGGTGTCTTTTATCATATTGCTGTTGCATTATGATTTGATCAAACTCTGCTTCACTTTGTGCCTATAAACGCATCTAAACCTAATATTGTTGATATAAACAAAATAATACTTACTGGAACACCATCTGCTCCATCAAACCCTGGAACCCCTTGCATTCCCTACAGAAAGACACAAAGATATTATCATTTCACTGTTTCATGTGAAGTTTCACTCTTTAACTCTTTAGCTCTCAGAACTGCTCTTGAGTATGTTTTAAAGTACAACGATGCTAAAATGTCCTAGAAAAGCCATCATAGACATGTACAGTATCATTGGTAATAAATTATCCCCTGCCAGTATCATATCATAACATATTTACCAGATAGGGGAGACACCATGATCAAGAAGGTTGTTCACTCAGGGTGAGGCTCAGCCACTGCACTTCGGCTGTGCTGACCCCAGCCAATTTCCCAAATGTGGGAACTTCGACTGCATAATTTATGGTAGCGTGGGACTGCGTTCACACTCTCCCTCTTGGGGCAGTCATGGCCTATTGGTTTGAGAGTCATACTGGTAACCCAAAGGTTGCGTGTTTGATTCTCAGAACCGGCAGGAAATTACTGAGGTGCCCTTGAGCTGCGGGCGCCACAGCAAAATGGCTGCCCACTGCTCCGATTGTGTGTTCACTAGGGATGTGATGATGAGGAAAACTTCCCACCAGTTAATCGACGTGTGACAACACCAGTAATACTGGCATCACTGGGGCGGGGGATCTGGAGTTGGGAGTTTCCCCCTCTCTTTCCATCAAGCTTTTAAATTGATTTTGGTGACTGTCCACTGGTGCAGACTGAGCATTTGCAATTAATTCCTATCGAAGCTCAACTTCCATAGGAATGAACTGAAAACACTAGCTTTGCTCCGCACCAGTAAGACACGCACTATTAAGAGTGTAATGAATGCCCGTGCGTCCTTGCGCATTTTACTTTCGCTTTTGAATTAGCGCCAATTTGGGTTCGGCAATTGCTTGAATGGTGGGTTTAATTATTGTTCTTCATGAAAAACACAACAACAAAATAGTACAATGACAAACTTGCTCAAATAGGCACTTTACATTTCACTTCATCATCTTGTCAGTAAGCGAAATGGGCGAAGTGAGGTGAAATCTGACTCCTGCTGCTGATCTGTGACTCTTGTTCGGCTCACACTGAATTGAGCAGACGCATTCAGTTTTTAATTGAATTGTCTGTTCACGAACTGAAGTCAATCATTTTTATTACTAAAAAAATCAAAACAACAGTGAGGGTGGTGCCGCAGTGATTGCGATAGCCGGTGTTGACGGCTGATCACCGGCTATCGCAGCAAGCGTAGTGTTCACTATTCCTAATGTGTGTGCACTATGGATTTTTCATTCTGAATCAGATCCGCTGTTCTTTCTTTTGATATTTATTCATGCAAACAAAATATTCTGGGGTGCATAAAAGTTTTGTGAAAATGATCAAAAAAGCTGGCAATGGCTGGCAAACTTAAAAAAAAATAAATAAAAATGCTGGCAAGGAAAGAGCTAAAACAAATTATTTCTGTAACTCTTAAAATAATTATTAAGTGTTATTTATTAATCAAAACTAAGAGGGTAAGTTGAGAACTACCACTAAAATGTTATTCTTTAAACATTATTTCTGTAAAATGGGTGTTTATGAATACTTATGTCTGACATAATTATTTAAGTCAATTTGCCTTCATTTGCCTTCATAAATCATTCATATTACCATGGTGAATGAATGGAGAGTAACAGCTTCTGTATGACCAATTAGAAACATACAAACAAGAAAAGCAATAGTCGTGCGTGAATGTTGGAGAGAGTGAAAAGGCAGCTACTATAGTCTAAAGCTACTGTATTTTAAAATAATAAGTCCTTCCATAACAGCAGAAGTAGAGAGCAGGACAAAGAAACTCACCACACTTCCTTTTAGACCCATAGTGCCTCCTTTGCCATGGTCTCCCTTCTCTCCTTTAGGGCCCTGGAGACCAGGGTCACCCTGTCGTCCGTTAGGGCCTGTGGGGCCCTGGGGACCAAGGGGTCCAGGCGATCCCTGCAGTTCACATATAGAGGTAACCAAATTAGTTTAAATTACATATAGAAGATAAAAGTAGGTAAATTTATAGTGAGCTATCATGAGGATTTAGAACATAAAATATACAAGTTATATCATAAAAAACAGTAATGTGGACACATTATTTGCACTCACAAAGATGTTGCTCACATGCATTAAACAGTAGTATGGAATGTTGCATACTACTAATTAAAATGTATTTTTGCATATTGCATTTCTTTTCACATAATTTTTTAATAGTTCACAGTATACAGTGTAAACTGCACACTTCTTAGTATGCACACTGCATCAATTTGGAACACAAACCAGGCATTTTTTACATTTCAAAACATGCCCACTAGATGGCAAACTCTGCTAACACATTGCTCTACAGCGCCACCCAGTGCTCTCAACACCACATGCTGTTTTTAGTTTAATATATTTGTTGTTCACTAACTTGATCCGAATTTATTCAGGAGCTGAAACATACTTTAGTCAAACTGTACTTCATAAAACATTTGCCTGATGTACTTATAACCATATTATAAACAAATAAATAATAATACTAATAATAAATCCTTTGTACATGCTGTACTTTAATAGAACTGTGATATTAGATGTGTGATTTGTAGTCATCCCTCTTATCTGCAGATCTTTCTACTTCAAATTTAAAAGTACACTGCAAATGCAATTAATGTTGATCAAATTATATCTTTTTTTCAGTGCAGTTTTAATGAAAAAAGGACAATGAAACAATATTGTGTTTGTGTTCATGTCTAGAGATTTGTGTGGGTAAGAGCTTAAATCCAGTGAACAAATCGTGTTCTACTCTGATGGGAAAGAATGATACACAGACGCCCTGCTGTCTCATGCACACTTAAACCCCCTGACCCTAATCCACAGTCAGCCAACTGATCTGAGACCCTGTTAAGAGTGAAGGAGGAGAACATCAAGGATGCACTCTGTCTGATCAAAGACAATACTATGTACTGGATGTCATTCAAACAAAGCACATCCACATCAACAGAGCATCAAACAACATTCCAGATTAGTAGTGGCATCTGGGTAGTGTGATGATTATTTGAGAAAGAGACTTGATGAAGCCACTGATTGAGCTTTGCATGGTAAGTATGGAGGTCTAAGATAGTCTACAGTGAACACAAAGTCATTTATCCACCCTTCGCTAAAGCTCTGTATTCACTCTTAAAAATAAAGGTTCTATAAGGGCTTTAGTTATAGGACAGTGGTTGGCAATAGGCAGCCTGCGGGCCAAAACTGGCCCACCAGCAATAATATCTGGTCCGTGCCTGTGGCCAGATTATTTTGATAGCGGCTGGTTCTGAAATAGAGCTTTGTCTCGTGGTGCCATCTAATATTATCACCGTGTTTACACCAGACGTGACTTTTTTTGTGCCGCGCTACAACAGCTAAAAGCTGTCTACTCTGAACTCGACAAACTAACCGTTGCAAAGCACTTGGACTATGTCAGAAATAGAACGTGGAATCTGTTTACTGTCGGGAATTTGTTGTGTTGTGTCGCATTGTATCCAGTGTAGACAATATCACTGATTATAATGGGTTCTAGCAAGGTGGTCTGTGTTGCAATTTGGTGAATGAAGATACTTACCAGGTTATGTGTCACTACTCTGCTTTATTAATTTATCGAGTGTAAAACACAAACACCGCCACACAAATGTGGCTTTTTTAATTGACTGTCCTACAGGATTTAACACAGAGTAACAGCTCACTACCAGTTACAAAAGACACTAACAGTTTGTCACAGGCAATTCTAGTTACATTTTTCATCAATTAATTTCATTCATCATTTGACTATGTTCATGGCCCACCAACTAGTGGCAAAAAATTTTTTTTGGTCTGATGTCAAACTTAATTGCTGACCCCTGTTATAGGAACTCAGTTATAGGAACTAGCCACCAGGGCGGTCCCCCGCGAATGTAATGTGCCACTAGGGTCATTTTATTGGTTGCATTCGCAAAGCAAGTAGGAACTTTGATGTGACATAAGCAGGTCAACAGTGACGTAATTTAAGCGCCATTCAACAACATCAACGACTCAATAGCATAGAGGTTGAGAAGAACTTGGACTTACCCATTTACTACCATAGTAGGAAAAATAAATACTATGGTAGTAAATGGGGGGGGGGGGGGGGGTTGGGATCTGTTTGGTTACTGACATTCTGCCAAATATCTTCCTTTGTGTTCAGCAGAACAAAGAAATGCATACAGGTTTGGAACTACTTGAGGGTGAGTAAATGATGACAGAATTTTCATTTTTGGGTGAACTATTCCTTTAATAGAGGAACTTTCAAGTCTTGGGGAAATTTTCCAGGACCTGCCGCCCACCTGTCCTCCCATAAATCACACCTATTTTGACAGATAATGAGAAGAGGTTCAAAAGTGATTAACTAAAAACAAAAAAAAGGTGCCAGATTACAGCCAAGAAAAACTTGTAGTTTTAGGTTTGAAGAGGGCAGGCCACAACATAGAGGTCCTCATCAGTCAAACAAAGATAAGCCATGTTCGTGAGGTGTTCTGTGACTCTGGAAGTCAAGTACTATGCTACCTGACCTCATTGATAAGGCCTGGCTACTGTTTAAGCAGAGCAAGTTGTTACAGATCCCGTGTTCCCCTGGACTCTATTTCCCAAGATCCTTCTGTTCTCCACACCTGCACTCACTTCCCTCGTCAGCTCCTCATCGTCACTCATCACCTGCACCTGGACTCTATTGTCAGCACTCCCCATATATTGCACTCACTCCCTTCACTCCTCGTCCGTTCTCTGTTTGTGTTAGTGTTTGTATGGTGTTCTCTGCCTTCGTTTATATTAAAGTATTGAATGTATTGTGGAAATCCGTATCTGCCTCATCTCTACACCAGCAAACGTAACAGAAGAACGGACCTAAACCGACCGGATTTCCACAGTCAAGAAATATGGAGACACTCCCCGGCTCCCTGGCTACCGCTCCTCCAACGCCTCTCACTCACCTTTCTGCTGGCGATCGCCTCATCGGGCTTCTTCAGGTTGGTCGTTCACTGGAGAGGTATGTGGAGGAGTTCGTTGAGCTGGCTTATCTGACTGACTGGCCCGATGCTAATTTAATCGCCCTGTTTTTGGACGGTCTGGATGACAACACTCTCCGTCTCCATGAACCTGATTATCGTCTCTCCTTAAGTGAAACTATCAATTTTATTTTGTTTTTGAATAATTCCAAATTCTATGTGGATGAGTGTTGGTCTCCAGTCCGTCCAGAAACACGGTCGGCTGGGCCAGTTAGTCAGCCTCCGTATTCCTCCGCTTACCCCTCCAGTGAACGTCCTTCCTGCCCCACGTTGGATCCAGACTCTCCTGCTGGGTCCGGAAAGCGGAAGAGGAGGAAAAAACCTGCTCCAGGGCCCGCTCCAGTGTCTCCAGAGCCCGCTCCAGTGTCTCCAGAGCCCGCTCCAGTATCTCCAGAGCCCGCTCCAGTATCTCCAGAGCCCGCTCCAGTATCTCCAGAGCCCGCTCCAGTATCTCAAGAGCCAGCTCCAGTCCCCACAGAGCCAGCTCCAGTGCCTGTGGGGATTTTAATTGTATTTGAGGGGATGAAATGGCCCTCAACCCCAGTCTCCGCCGAGCCAAGTTCTCCAGCCTCCGCCGCCGAGCCAAGTTCTCCAGCCTCCGCCGCCGAGCCAAGTTCTCCAGCCTCCGCCGCCGAGCCAAGTTCTCCAGCCTCCGCCGCCGAGCCAAGTTCTCCAGCCTCCGCCGCCGAGCCAAGTTCTCCAGCCTCCGCCGCCGAGCCAAGTTCTCCAGCCTCCGCCGCCGAGCCAAGTTCTCCAGCCTCCGCCGCCGAGCCAAGTTCTCCAGCCTCCGCCGCCGAGCCAAGTTCTCCAGCCGCCGCCGCCGAGCCAAGTTCTCCAGCCGCCGCCGCCGAGCCTGCCGCTCCAGCCGCTCCAGCCGCCGCCGCCGAGCCTGCCGCTCCTGCCGCTCCAGCCGCTCCAGCCGCCGCCGCCGAGCCTGCCGCTCCTGCCGCCCCAGCCGCCGAGCCTGCCGCTCCTGCCGCTCCAGCCGCCGCCGCCGAGCCTGCCGCTCCTGCCGCTCCAGCCGCCGCCGCCGAGCCTGCCGCTCCTGCCGCTCCAGCCGCCGCCGCCGAGCCTGCCGCTCCAGCCGCCGCCGCCGAGCCTGCCGCTCCAGCCGCCGCCGCCGAGCCTGCCGCTCCAGCCGCCGCCGCCGAGCCTGCCGCTCCTGCCGCTCCTGCCACCACCGAGCCCTTTGTTATGAACTTTGTAAGGACTGTGTTCCCTCCCGGCCTCCCTCTCCCGCCTCCCATGTGTTTCTTCACTGAACCTTCACCTCAAGCCCCCTCGCCCAGATCTCCACCTCGGACCTCTGGGCGATTACCTTCACCCCGGCTCCAACCTCCCTCTGCTCCACCGTTGTCCATCAGTCCACCAGCTTCACCAGTATCCATCCTGCCTCCACTCACACCTTGTTCACTCGTCGGCCTGCCCTCCCCTCTGGACTACACTCCTCCGTCTCCGCTCCGTCACTCCGTCCCTCAGTTCCAGTTGGCCTCCTCACTCCCCCCGGTGTTCGTTTTGTTGGCTGTCCTCCTGCTTCCACTGCGGCCTTCTGGAGCCCCGGCTGCGCTTCGGTCGGCGGAGCCTACAGTTCGGCCATCACCCGCCGGTCCCTCACCGCCGCCTGGGC
The DNA here is from genome assembly GCF_024489055.1 of Chanodichthys erythropterus. Lineage (NCBI taxonomy): Eukaryota > Metazoa > Chordata > Actinopteri > Cypriniformes > Xenocyprididae > Chanodichthys > Chanodichthys erythropterus. The sequence goes on along the minus strand of NC_090234.1, from coordinate 41,831,599 downwards.
TCAACGCCTCGAAGGCTTCGGCCCCTGACCCTGCATGACTGCCCTCGGCCCCTGACCCGCCATGACTGCCCTCGGCCCCTGACCCGCCATGGCTGCCCACGGCTCCTGACCCGCCATGGCTGCCCACGGCTCCTGACCCGCCATGGCTGCCCACGGCTCCTGACCCGCCATGGCTTTTGAGCCTGCCCTGGAGACCTCCACTCCAGTCTACTCCTCCCCCTGCTCCGGTTTGAGGTCTCCAGGGCGCCCGCCCCCCTCCCGGTTGTTACATCTACGGCGCGAGGACGCGCCTACCGGGAGGGGGAGGTACTGTTACAGATCCCGTGTTCCCCTGGACTCTATTTCCCAAGATCCTTCTGTTCTCCACACCTGCACTCCCTTCCCTCGTCAGCTCCTCATCGTCACTCATCACCTGCACCTGGACTCTATTGTCAGCACTCCCCATATATTGCACTCACTCCCTTCACTCCTCGTCCGTTCTCTGTTTATGTTAGTGTTTGTATGGTGTTCTCTGCCTTCGTTTATATTAAAGTATTGAATGTATTGTGGAAATCCGTATCTGCCTCATCTCTACACCAGCAAACGTAACACAAGTATGAAGCTATGCTTTTTTTGCAGTAGGTACTGTTTGTCCTTTAAAGTGGTAAGTGAAATTGCAGACACCTTTTCTCAGAAAAGGTTTCAAGTAAATATAAATGTTCTCTGATTAGTTGTGTGCCAGTGATTCTGTCTCTGTGTTAAAGTCACCATGAAATCAAAAATGACAATTCCTGTTTTATGGAATATTGCACTATTTATTTTAAATGATATATCAGTGTATACCCTTTCGAAATAGATTGCCAAAGCGAACTTTCTGGAAAAGTTCGCTACGGTTGGTAAACACTTTTGTACTGCTTTTCTTAAGCTTGATTTTTTTTTTTCTTTTTTTCTCAATGTTGTGAAATGAAAACGGTTTCTCAATGAAAACGGTGCTTTCAGCAGTGTGGATGCAGCGTTGTATATTTGCTAAAAGTATACCGCTGGTCATGTAGTTCGAACTTCTTTTTACCTCTGAGCAAAGACTGAAAAAGAACTTTGCGTGAGTATATCGGGGCCTTAAGGGTGCTGATGTGTCGGGGACAGCAACTTCAGATGTTGGCACTCAAGAAAATACTGTCTTGGCTGAATATGAAGTGTGACAACTGTGAGAACTGAATTGATATTTATGAACCTAAATTTATCTGCTACAGTAACAGCAGTAGTGAGGTTGGGGTTGGGGGGCACTTTGCTAATGTAGTTGATATTTCCCATGGTGGAAAAAACAAGTGGTTCCAGAAACATAAGACATCTCTCAGGAAATTAGATATAATATATGACAAACAATTCATTTAAAAAAAAAAAAAAAAACTCAAGGGAGCATTTTAAAAACATTTCTTAACTCTTAACTTATTACCATGGAAATGGGGCATGAGGAATGTTTTAATACCATGGAAAAAGAACTTGACTGATAGACCAACTAAAATAGATTTTGTTGAATGTCTACTGAGCCTAAAATGAAAAGACCAACATTAAATGACACAATAAATGTAACAAATGGGTCATGTTTATACAGGCTAAAATGTTTGTTGGACCTGAAATGTAAAATGTAATTGGACACGATTCACAGGCTGTAGAATTTGAAATAATAAACAAGTAATTGTTTTAATGATAGCCGTTTTAATGACTCAAGCTGAATGAACTACACAAGTTTGTTTCAAATGATCATGTTCTTCATCATGATTTCCCTGCTGAAAAATCCAGCATAAACAGCACAAATTCCATGTCTGTCCAGGCTAGATTATGCTGGTTAGAGCTGGTCTAGATGGTGGACCAGCATAGTCATGCTATTCTTACTGCCTTGCAGTGAGATTTTGGCTAAAGAGGAAAGTAACTCAGAAGAGTATTCTCCAAACAATGCACTACAAGTCCTTACAGATATATAGCCCATAGAGATTTAAGTAGCTTATTATTTAGCAGTTTTATTATCCAGCAAATCCCTTCTTTCTCAAGAGCCACATTTACTCACACTTTTCTGCCAAATATATTATATACATCCCCAAAATACATAATGTCCTACTCTCCACAGCACGGTAGCAACATCCTAACAATCACCCTAAAACCCTTTGCAAATACATAGCAACAAACTAGCAATGACCCAGGAAATCATATCGCTGTTGTTTTTTAAAGTAAATATAAACATCCCGCGTAATGCCTTCCAGTGCAGGTTTTCACCCCTACGTGTCCTTGATATGCTTTGTGCGGACACATTATCTGTTGATAGTTTTTAGCAAAATAAAGCATTAACGTATCTGGCTTAGTCTATCTGCAAGTCACAGTCATTGAAAATATAACAAAGTTTACTAAGATAACATTTCACCATGGCCACAGCCTAGCTGTATTTTTTCTTCTTTTTCAGAAAAAGCTTTGCATTTGTGCCCACATGCAAAGCCTTTAAGGTATAACAGATCAAATACATGAGATTTTGTTATTTCCTGGGCCGTCAACAGCAACCAGGTCAATTCCCTGCTGGCCATCAAACGCCCTATCCCCTACTATGTGTCTTCCTGATTACTTGACCCATTTTCTGTTCTGCTAAACAGGGGAAATCCAACCTGCTGTGCCCATTAAAACCAGAAGACTTACATAAATATAGTAATATAGTAATATCTTTCACTAGTGGTCTCTCTTAGGCTGGTGTTCTATATAGAACCCTAAGGTTCTTGACTCAATTTTAAAGAACACTTAAAACATGTAAAACTTTTCAGAGCTGTTTATTCCATAAAAAAAATTTACATTTAAATTTAAATGAAAACAAAATGAATTAAAGAAATAAAACTAAATCCATAAAATGATCCCATGATGGGAACCCCTAAATAATTCTTTATATGAAGCGTCTGACAGAACCCTTTAAGGTTCTAGAACTTTTACTTTAAAGGGTTTGGGCTGCATTTTTCTCCCTTATGGCAGAACATAACATTTTTTAAACAGTATTTCTAAAACTTGTATCTTTATTTCTTTATTCTGACAGTAACACGCAAAAGTTTGGTTGGTAAGTTGTTTTTTAAGAAATTTATACTTTTGCAGCAAGGATGCATTAAATTGATCACAAGTTACAGTAAAGACAAAATGTTACGAAACATATCTATTTCAAATACATTGTGTTCCTTTGAACTTTCTTTTCATCAAAATAAAGTCATTTTAAATGTATATTTCTCAACATTACTGTTTATTTATTTATTTATTTATTTATTTTTACCAAAGCCTTGGTGAGCATATGAGGCTTCTTTCAAAAATAATAAAAAAAATCTTACCAACCTTATTAAACTTTTAAATGGTAATGCATACATCATGAGGCCTGGGCAGTAATGGAACTGGCAACAATCTTTATAAGCTGTACATTTGGTGAAATGAGCCAGTAATGATGATAGACAAGCATGTGCACTGGCAATCTGCAGTACTTAAATCTGAGATGAATTTCTGGCACACTATACAGCAAATGCACTCAGATGAAAAGGTTCTTGGCCCAAGTCCTATCAATCGTAGATTAGCGTGAAAGCGTACAAGTGTGTGTTTGTGTAGCCGTAACCTTCCATGCACCTGCATAAACGCAGTCAGATGAAGCCAATGTCTCTGATTAACTCTACAAAGGTAGATTTAGGGTATGTAAAACTTTTTTTTTTTTTTTTTTTTTTTTTTGTTCACCATCATCTGGCACTGCTTTAAGATCAAACGTCCTTCAGCCTTCTGATCACGTTACTCAGTACTTATTTCTGTCCTGTCCCATCCTACCAATGCAGATGCTAATGAGGAGTGAGTGGCCCAACTTAGATCTGACAATACACAAAAAATATGAGTTGATGTGAATAATTTCTGTTTAGTGAGTAAATGATGTCAAAATCTTCATTTTTGGGTGAATCATCGAGTTAATAAACATATTCACCCTTGTGTCATTCTTAATTCCAAACTTTTTGTTATTTTTGATATTTACCATGTTCTTTTTGTTTGTTTGATTTTTGTTTTTCATGATGACAAAATATAAAAGAATATCCTGGCCAGTCTTTTCCATATAATGAAAGTGAATGGGGACTTTTTGGGGACAAAATGTCAAAAAGGTGCCATAGAATCATAAACATGGTCTATGTGCACTATAATCCAAATCTACTTAAACCTTACAATACCACTGTGTGCTGAACAAACAAACTCAAATTTAACTCGGTTTTGACATCCAACCTGGCATGGCACAACTAAAGGTACCACATTTAAGTGAATTTTCAGTGAATAATGACTGTCTATCTTCACACAACTTCAACTATTATATGGCTTCAGAAGACTTTACAGTGCACAGTGACAGGTCAAGTCTCCATTCACTTCCATTATATGTAAAAGCTAAACAGATTATTCTTCAACATTTCAGTTTGTGTTGCACAGAATAAATAAATTCAGTTTGAAGTGTCAGGAGGGAGGGTAAATAAATTTGACAGAAAATATATTTTTATTTTTTATTTTTGGTGAGATATTCCTTTAAAGTTCAACTATGTGTAAAGACGGAAGACAAGAGTCAGAAATAGGGAAGAGGAGAGTGCAGCTGAATGGCCCTTAATGTATTTAGAAAAATACAAACAGACATGCCCCTAAGTGTACATTTGTGTGCGGAGGAAATGAGCAATTAGCCATTAGTCACTGACAGCCCCTGGGTGTGCCAGGTGAGAGTGAAACTCTCCCAGGGTTCTCCAGTTCAGAGTGGAGACGTAAAACCTATAGGTCATTTCCTGTTTCTCTCACCCTCTGCTTCTGCCTCACACCATCACTTCCTCTCCGCATAAATCTCCTGTCTTTTGTTTTGTCATTCCTTTCATTTCACTGCATGTCTCTCCAAGATAAATTAGTTTAAATTCTGTTATTTAATCTGCTGACTCTGTCGGGCTTAACAAAATTCAATCCTTCTTGAACTTTCCATGTTTCCCATCTTCCAATGCAAACCCCCCATGTCTTCACTGAGTGTAACAGTGATGCCACAATTTGAAGGGTTAAGGGTCTCCTCACCTCCTCCATTACCTCATCACCCAACAATCTGCAGGAAAAAACAGGAGGCGCGGAAGAGATGAGGAGATGGGATAGCAGTAAATTAAGAGGCAGTCTTTTAAGTTAATGTTTGTGTTTGCAACTAAGCAAGATGCATAGAAGGATAATACTGGCTGAAAAAATGCACTGTATGTTTGAATGCATAGTTGAATCCTTGAACCTTGAGCTATCAGAAACTATATTTTCTGGTGTTCATTCACTGCATGAAGGCAGAATATTCAAGTACTAATATAAACTGTACTGATCTTTTGTTTGTATAACTTATTTAAAAACAAAAAAACAAAAAACAAACTTATCGGTATAAAAAAAATCAATTTCATGGTATTTATCTGAAAACAAGATTTGATAGGGGAAGTACATAGGTAATATGATCTCCTCAAACAACTCAGAGCTTTCATCTTTGATTGTTATAGCCTCTGTTATGAATGATGCACTGTAGTTAGTACAACATTGTGGTAAATGTGGGCAACGCAAGAGAGGAAACAGCTGGACCCAGTGGTGAAGAACATGTGAGCCATCCCTCATAATGCCCTGGGCCTTTCTTCTGGTCCGCTCTTCATAGTATGAAATATGAAACTGGACTTCATAGGCTAACTACAGTGAATTTAGAGCAGATGTTTAAAATGGTCTGGAGATAAATGATGTTGTTGGTTGTAAGAGTAATGTCAAATAGCAGACAATGGAGAAAAAACATGTATTGTACTACCTTTAGTTTGTTTGCTGTTTTTTTTTTTTTTAAGAAATTAATAGTTTTATTCAGTCTGGTTGCATTAAAGGGTTAGTTCACCCAAAAATGAAAATTCTGTCATTAATTACTCACCCTCATATCGTTCCACACCCATAAGACCTTCATTTGTCTTCATAACACAAAATAAGATATTTTTGATCAAATCCGATGGCTCAGTGAGGCCTGCATTGCCAGCAAAATAATTAATACTTTTAAATCCCCAGAAAGCCACTAAAGACATATATTTAAAACAGTTCAAGTGACTACAGTGGTTCAACATTAATGTTATGAAGTGACGAGAATACTTTTTGTGCACCAAAAAAACAAAATAATGACTTTATTCCACAATGTCTAGTGATGGGCAATTTCAAAACACTGCTTCATGAAGCTTCGAAGCTTTACGAATCTTTTGTTTCGAATCAGTGGTTCAGTGTGTGTATCAAACTGCCGAAGTCATATAAACCATTGAAATTTCTAAATGTTTCAAAACACTTATGACATAACAAAGCCTCGTTTACTGAATTACGTGACTTTGGCAGTTTGATATGCGCTCCAAACCACTGATTCGAAACAAAAGATTCGTAAAGCTTTGAAGCTTCATGAAGCAGTGAAATCACCCATCACTAAATATTATTGAATAAAGTTGTTATCTTCATTAACATTAAGGTTGAACCACTGTAGTCACATGGACTGTTTAAATATGATTTTAGTAGCCTTCTGGGCATCTTAAAGTGTTAATTATCTTGCTGTCAATGCAGAGCCATCAGATTTTATCAAAAATATCTTTAATTTGTATTCTGAAGATGAACAAAGGTCTTACGGGATTGGAAGGGTGAGGAATTTTCATTTTTGGGTGAACTAACCCTTTAAATTGATCAAAAGTGACAGTAAAGACATGTACAGTATAATGTTACAAAAGATTTATATTTCAAATAAATGCTGTTCTTGTTCCTGAAATTCATTTGATAATAATGATGTTTCTTGAGCACCAAATCAGAATGATTTCTGAAGGATCATGTGACACTGAAGACTGAAGGAGTAATGATGCTGTAAATTTAGCTTTGCCATCACAGGAATATATTTTGAAATATTTTAAAACAGAAAATAGTTTTTGAAATTGTGTTAATTTTTCCTAATTACTGTTTTTACTGTATTTTTGTTCAAGTAAATGTAGCATTGCAGAGGTGAGCAATGCGCATCGCATAAGGTCATGTGTTTTTGAATCAGCTACAAACAGTAGCTCTACTCAGAGAGGTTGACTCAGGAAACAGGAAGCACTCTGGAGAGTAAAAGCAGGAAGCTCATCATCACTACAAACTACTGTAGGAATGCAGGTTCAGGAAGGTCTCAGAAAAAAAAATTCCACTGAAAGTGTCAGAAATTACCAGATATCTGAAGGAATAGTTCACAAAAAAAAAAAAAAAAAAAAAAAAAAATCCTGTCATCATTTATTCACCCTTATTCACTCTTCACTGGAACACAAAACGAGAATGTTTGAAGAAAATTTCAAGAATTTCTTTAGTGGATTTTTTTCCCACAAGTTTTCGAAACACATTCCAACCCATAAGAGGATGAGAATTTCTCAGCAATCCATGATAATTTCAATGTCCTCACCCACTTGATTGTGTAATATTATGTTTCTAAGGCAGAATTCCAAGCAGTAGTAAGTAGATCCAGTCCTGGATCAAATTAGTCACAAGAGCTCTCAGAGGCCACAACACTGCTGTGGGAAACGAACAAAGTGAACAGTGCATTGCCTTGACCCATATAATTCTATTGAAAGTAATACAGCCAGCATGGAGACAGAAATAGCGCCTAGCTTATATTAAACCTATAACATTCCATCACTCACTACAGATATGGATGAGTAACTGCTAGCAGGCTAATGCATTTTAGATGTTTTTAAACTAAGAACATGTGCGTTAGACAAGGATGATATGACTCATCTATCCTGATTACAATAAAAGTGAATGAGAAGACGGCACTCCAGGTGTCTATACTTGCCCTATTTGTTTTCACACAGTCTCTGGCAGGACCAGAACAAAATTAACTGCAAAAATAATATACTACCCATAATGAGATTACATGTGATATCATCATCATGTGCTAACGTGAATCACTCGAGCAGGTGCAAAGGGTCTCATAGCGCTGGGTTGGGTCTGTAATGTTCCCTCTAATATATATATATATTTTTTTTCTTAGCAGAAATACTTCTACTGGGAAACTGGACCTTCGGACAACTGAGCAGAAATACCTCATGTCAGGGTTGCCAAGCTTGGTTGCCTGGCTATAGTGATATTTTGATGACATGGGCTGAATCATTGACACACCACTATTGTGAGTTATAAGGATCCAGGAATTCATTTTTAACTTGTCTTATTTGAAAATTAGCCAAATATTCCCCAAAGTTGAACTAGATGCACTTTTTAGAAACTGTTCATATTAAAGAAATCATTCACCCAAAAATGAAAATTCTCTCATCATTTACGCACCCCCATTTCATCCCCAATGTATATGACTTTCTTTCTTCGGATATGGATGGGTGCCACTCGGTTGACGCATGAAAAACCACATGGTAATTCGTACATCCCTGGTAAACAAATCAATGTCTTCTGAAGTGAAACTAAGAAAATTACTAATATTTTTAACCTTTTTAACTATAAAACATTGGTTCCGGTCTACTGTAATACAAGCATTCATGAAGGACGTTGTGACACGTGACACAAGTGCATTGTGAAGTTCACATGAAAAGTAACGCCACTTCTCATGTGAACTTCACAACACACTAGCATCACATGTGTCTCATTAATTCACTGGGGTTGTATTGATTACCAATATGATCACTGTGTGTGTTTTTTCAAGTGTCAACCAAACAGCACCCATTCACCTTTAATAAAAAAGTGTGTATATCTGATGGAAGAAAGTCATATATATATATATACATGGCATGAGGCTGACTAAATGATGAGAGAATTTTAATTTTGGGTGAACCATCCCTTTAAATGTTCTATATGCTAGTTATCTAGCTAGCTAATATTACATGTCCACTCAATACATTTGTTTATTTTCTCCTTTATTGCCACTTTATTAAGATCCCAATAATACTGTTAATATAGCTACAAGCAGCAATTATCAGAGTTTGGAGGCCTTAAACAAAAGGTATTATGTTTCATTTAGCAAGCATGTAACCACTTAGATCATAGATGGGAAACACCATTTACAGCCAATACAGGCAATGTTTTTTTAACATGGTTTAAATATGGTTTAAATGGTTTTTAAAGCTTTTTAACAGTTATACCTCCACCTATGGTCAGATCTCTGTAAAAGTGTGCATGATCGTTTAGAATCATATGTCGAATATGCTCACCTATTTTCGTAAAGTTTTGAGTTTCTGTTTAGGAGTTATAAGCTTTTGCGTGCACTTGGCCATGCCTATTTTTATTGACCCTGTTATAGCTACCCAAAGGGTAAAGTTAAACTTTTTTTAATAGTTATTGACCTAGAGAGTACAGAGAATTGTGCTGCACTGATTTGATTGAGGTTGAGCAAACCTAGGACTAGTTTGGAAAAATAGTTTTTTTACATAATCGTGAATATTTAAAAAAAATATTTGATTGACAGCAGTGGTTCTTGAGGCAAAGTTGTTTGGCATGAGGAGATCTATCAAATGATATGAGTATTGTGTGCATGTGTGAAACACCACATCATTACAGAAGCATACAACTCATTAACACCACCTAGTGGCCAATTTCTTTCAAAATTCTTGAAAATGCTCACAGAGTTTCATTCCGATCGGCCTCTGTTTACCTTGTCTGATAGCTGCTCAAACTTCATTGGTTGCCGTTCTCATTCCATTCACAAGTTATGGCCATTTTAGTAAAAGTGGCTCCGCCCACTTCAAACATTTTTTTTTTTTCTTTTTTTTTGATAATTATTGACACTCAGACTCCAGAGAATCTTGCTGCACTGCTTTGGTTCTGATCAGGCCAAAAACCTAGGACTAGTTCGCAAAGGTAAGTTTTTCAAAAAATCCCAAATACCCAAATATTTTATGACAACTGAATCCGCATTTCATGCATCATGCATTTTGTCTGTCTTGAGCCAAGGATTTCAATAATATAAGACACTTGAGCCTACGCCTAACGGTTTAGAAGTTAATGTATTAGCGATGTTACCAGCCCTCAAAGTTTCAAGTCTCTACAACTTACGGTTTGGTCTGCCCAATAATTTTTAGGGGAGAATGCTGATCCTTAGAAATTTTAACAATTACAATAGGGTTTTGGTGCTACGAGCTTGAATCCCTAAATATAACTTGTGTAAAATGTATGATGCATGAAAAAATGCATGCACGTTTTGAAGTTGTAACTATATGTTGGTTCAGTTATAAATAGTTATGCCAAACTGATGTGAAATGGAAATATGTGCGAAATTGTAATGCAAGTTATGCACTGTGGAAAGCATCACTCAACTGTATTAAACACACTCTTGTTGGCACCTGATGTGGTGAGTAGATCAAATAAAACACAAATTTGAAGGTCAAGACAAACTGGGTTATGCTAATTTCTTAATATGATTTGTTCTGTTTTTTGTGGCAATTTTTAAACGTGTCTTTTTATCGTACAAATGTGTTTTCACTTCTATAAGTGAAGTTACTGAGAGAGATCCTTCAAGCATCAGAGCACATATTCAACTAATCCACAACAAAATTATCACTTGCCTGGCCTGGTAAAATTCACCAGCCAAATAGAACATTTCTCTGCCACAAACACATGTTCTCCATGTTTCTTCATGTTCTCCGTCTGGCTATTGGCAGCTAGATATGAAGTAGTCACTTTTCAGAGTGCAGAAATAAACTGGTGCAGAATCTTGAGGAGTCCAATAAAGAATATTTTGTGCTGGACCATGTCCTATAAGCAGATTTAGTGATTTATTTAGCGTTGTTTTGTAATTTGGCATGAAATTTCATTGGGTGGCATGACAGTGTGAGAAAGAGCTTAAAAGCATGTCTCACACTAAATGCTTGAGAATTAGCAATTCTTCTCATGTAACCTAGTACGGTGCTTACACAGATCTTCACTAGAATATTTAAGCTTGATGCTTGATTTTGTTAGTTTCTTTGACGGTTTTATTTTCTACAGTAACTAAAAACATAACAATACTAACATTATACCAAATGTAATACTGGTATTTAAAAGAATATTTCACACCCTGTCATAATTTACTAGCCTTCATGTCATTCCAAACACATGATTTTCAATAAAGTGCTTCACACTCCAGTTTAACAGGTGGTGGAAATGTCTACCTTGCTTCTGTTTTAATGCCAGTTAGCCAAAGGTGCTTTTCTGACCCATACTGGACTGGAGCTTTTTTTTTTTTTTTTTTTTTTTTTTTGCTGACACTCTTGTGTGCTTTATTAAGTTTTAAAAATTGAGTTGTACGGCCATTTTTAGAATTAATTTTTGTGTTCCACAGATAAAAAAGAAGGTCATACAGGTTTGGACTGACATGAAGGTGAGTAAATGATGACAGAATGTTCATTATTGATTGAAATATTTGTTTATATTGGCTTTGAATTGCTGTTATTTTCCTATCAAGTTGTCAAACTTGAGTAAAGCTAGGATGCAGGGTCAGAAAAACTGATAAACTTGTCTCACAAATATAATCTACACTGTTTAAATGATTTACAGTCATCCATCTCTTTTTAAAACACTTTTTCTACACAATTTGAGTCTGTCTTTTGCACAGAAGCCTGTCTTCTTTTCACAGAAGCAGTATCAGAGATTGCATGGCTGGACACACTCCCAGCTTAGAGGTAGAGCTGCTGAGTACTTCTCACCAACCCTCACTGTTTCCCATCATTAGGAACGTCAAGTGACTGTGAATGTATTTATGAAAGAGGGAGGCTGATGACAGGAGACTTGGCATTTGCAAGATGCAAATCCTTTTGTGTGCATTACACAATTACTATATAATGACTTGGGACTGTTGTTTAAATTTCTATTCATTTGTTTGACATCTCAGTTAGTCTTGTGCCATTTGGATACTAAGCGCAGATGTGAGATACCAAATACAGAATAACGTCACTGGTGATGTGCAGATCCATACAAAGTAAACAGTGAGCGGGTCATGTAATGTGAAGCATGCTAGTGATGTCATGACAGTGAGGAGACATCTAACTGACACAACAAATCAGATTCAATACTTTGGTTAGACATTTTGGCTGAGGGTAGAACATATTTCAGCATGATCAAAGGGTAGAGAAAATAAATTTCATGAAGATGTGAACCTGAGAGTGACCTCAGCCGGCTGTGTAGCGAGGTACCTACCCAGATCTCTGCCCAGACACTGTCTTTGGCTTTAAAAGGTAAATGTGAGCTTCATTCTCTCAACTTCCCCTAATGGGTGCCAGTAAACACAAAGACACAAAAACAGACTGGGCAAGAGAGAGCTGGTGAAAAAGAGTGTGAGGAAGTCCAGACCTCCATGTGCATCTATGTGTGTACTGTTAATGCCATGCCAACAACTGTACAGAATTAAGGCCGGAACACACAAAGCCGACGCCAACGAACTAGCGGCGGCGAAAGCAGACTGCGGGGTTGGCTCACGTCGGCAGCGTCAGTTTCCAAAGTTGGCCTGACACACCAAACCAACGCTAAACAGCCAACGGCCAAGTAGCATGTCCGTTCTGCACCTGCGCAGGATGAAATGCCTTTCCGTACCAGTAGGTGGCAGTAGCTGAACAGCCAATCAGGGGTGCGTCTCCTGAACAACGATGTAACTCGCTGCTTCACTATCATAGTACGATGTATCGTTGAACAAATCAACTAGCTAGTCACGACTGTTTCCCGAAACCGTATTGTCGCAAAACTGTCGTTCAACCACGTTTGTGAATGACGTCATGCAGGTGGTGGAGAATTTCTGCTATAAATTACTTGCATGGCTTTAGAGGACTAATTCTCATTTTCCTCAGATATTTTGCTTTATTTCCAGATTTAATCTAATGCTTGTTCTGACGTACTACAGCACGTACGCACATGCGCACTCTTCAAAAACGATGCTTTAAATCTCTTGACAAACTAAAATATATAAATGACATTTGTATATATTCGAAATAAAAGATATACATTGTACTTAATGTCAGCTTGCTTATTTTGATCAATATAATGATTTATTAAGTCCACATGTCATAAAAACAGGAAACTATGCTTCTAACCACAGCTCGAGAGCTGTCGCTCCAACCACACAAGTTTGCGATGCAGTTTGCGAATGTTAGTTTGAACGATGGTTTCGGGAAACACCAAATCATTGAACTATGTAAGTAACGACGGAACTTGCGATGTTAGTTGGCTAACGATGCTTTTGGGATACGCACCCCAGAATGATCAGATGGCCCGAAGGACCAACAAGCTCCGACGGCGATTCAACATTTCGAATCGGCCGAAAAAAGCCGTCGAGGACCAACTTCAGCCGATGGTGCAGAACACACTGAGAAAACTTAGTCGGCCGACAAAGAAAAACTGCCCGACGGCCGACCATTGGCTTGGTGTGTTCCTGCCTTTACACACACACACACACATATACAGTGATGCCGGGTCTAAAAAATGGTCAATTAAAACTCTGTATTCCCACGGCTTTATGAATTCACAGTGCACTGAATGTTTTACATTTACATATTTTGCTGATGCGGTTTATGTGTATTTAGAGGGTCAGTCTAGTATTAGAACAGAATGAACAGAAATGGAAAGCATCCCTGCTATTAATGTCAATCGTGCCAAAAGACCATAAACTGAAATCTGGTCTGAATGCTTAATCTCCATTGGGAGCATTCAGGAAAGCCCTTTAACACAAATGATGGGAAATAAGGCAACAAAGTGACTTTTACCCTCTAATACGCAAACAGATAAACATTCTTAATACCAGAACGTGCAGGTCAGTGTGCTTGGATGATGGGAAAATCCTCCTTGGATCTGATTCCAATTGAGTCTCTCTGGAGCTTTAGGCCAAAGGTTACGGGTCAAAGGTAGTGTCCTGAATGCTCACAGATTGAACTGAACCTTGTGCCTCATGTTCTCATTCAACTTTTGCCACAGAATGTACACGTGCCACAGAATACTACTCATAGACATTTATTAGGACATTTATCACATTTTGGTTAATTTCCTTTTTTTAATATATATATAAACTAGGGCTGGGACAATAAATTGATTATCAATTCGCAACACAATCGCGTTTCTCTCTCAAATCAATTCTGAGCTTAGTTTTTAACAGCAAATGGCACTACATGCTTTAGAAACATTCACACACTCTGCTTGATTCAAGTTCCTTTACACACACACACACTTGTCATTCATAAAGTTTGAAAAGTTTGAGTGAATTGTGTGAATTACAAGGGTATGTGCAGTGTTTGCATTAATCTTGCATCATAAAAGCATTCTGAGCTGAGGTGCAAGTATAGTTAATTAAATTTTACTTCAGCAGTCTTCTTTGTGAGTATTTGAGTGTAAAAAGTAGCCTAGAGCACCAAAAACTAAGGCTCAGAATTAATTCAACAGAGAAAAAAATCAGGATCGATCCAGATTCTTTGGATTGCGAATCAAGAATCAATGTATTGTCCCAGCCCTAATATATACAGATACAAATATTAGGGTTGTGTCTATATGATATGATTTTTAAAGTGCCCCTATTATGCTTATTTTGAATATGATATAGCTGTTTGTGAATGTAAAATGTTTGCAAAGTTTTAAAGATAAAAGTGCATGAAAAACAAAGTTATTGTATCCTAAAAGACTCCTCAAACACTGTAGTCATAGCTAAAGCCTGGACAAGTTTGGTTCGTATTGTCGAAATAAGAGAGGATTGTTTTCAGTGCTGCATGTACTTCAAAAAGATAAGGACTCGCACTGAGATTGATACGGAAACAAAAACATTGTTCATATTACTGTAAATCAAGCACTGAGGAAGCATCCTGAGCTGAAATTTGAATATGGTAAAACAAAAACTAAAAAGTTTGTTATGATTTATCCTAATCCTCATGTCGTTTCAAATCCAGTATATCACACTCCAGGGGTGTGACTCAATCAGCTCCCAAGGTCGTGAATCAGTATGTCGTGTACATGAATTCGGGCACTGGTAAGGATAGTAAGGACCCTAGATCACTACACATTGGGACACCGATGACTCTGTTTCCAGTGACATGACAATGTCTTCATTGTACACCATCACTTCTAGTATTTATTTATGAACAATAGCAGAGCTTATATCTTTCTGACATTATTTATTAATGTTATTTAAAGTGTTCATTACCTGCCTAGCAATGCACATTTATGCTGAAACATAATTGGGGGTTGGTTGGGGGGGAGGTTAAGTATTGCATCCTTCGTATCTCCGAAAAGTCTTTAGTTTTATCATATTTATAAAAGATAAATACCCTGTACCGAGTCTTTCCGAAAAAAGTTTATTTTGACTGTTTACTTGAATAATTGATTGATAAACTACTTGATGAGTATTCAGAGTTTGGCTCCAAAACACTATAAATCCATTTTGACTAATTTGAATAAAAATGTGTTCCCTTTCAGTCGGTCACGTTCGACGTACGTCAGTAGTGACCGACGAATTGGGATATCGCTTAGAGAGCCCTATCATCTTCGTGTAAACTAAAACAAGCCAATGGAATTGGCGTGCGATATTTGCATAATGCGCACCGCCCCCGACAGGTGTATATAAATAGGAAGCAGATGCAATCGCACTCTGTCTTTCGCTTCGGAGCCATTCACTGGTGTCCTGTTCAGAAGATTCCTTTCTTCGTTTGTTTTATTCTAAAACATTGCCTCAGAAGAGGATTTACAGCGAGCTTTCAGTGCTGGTGAAAGGGCACGTTCAGCGAGGTCGCGAGTCTCCGAGGAGCTGAGCTATAAGCTCGAAAACTGCTGTTTTCACAGCAACACAAAGAGTGTGTGCGTGTGTAGCCATTTGGGCCGGTTCCTCGGTGTGTCAGGGAGTGGTGTACCTGAGGATTACGGTCAGGGCTTCCCCGCCGAGCGGAAACGCTCCTCGGGCCCCTGCCGCCTCATCAGCACCGCAACCCATCGTGCCACCGTTGGTTTCCGCTGGGCCCTCTACGGACTGTCCAGCCGTTACCTTTGGTGTGCCGGCGGTGGATCGGATGTCGATCGCTGCATCGGAAGGTGAGCCTGAGTCCTCGGGGGAGGATTCGGACGCGCTGCCGCCCGGGACGGTAGCGTTGCCCGAGTCGGATCCCGAGCTCACGGCTGTGCTCTCCCGGGCCGCCTTGTGCGTCGGGCTTGAGTGGAACCCTCCACCCTGTCCCGGCCCATCTCGGTTGGACGATTGGTACTTGGGGGGGGGGTCGCGCTGGTCAAATCCAGCGTCCCGCCCCAATGCCTTTCTTCCCGGAAGTACACGATGAGGTGACCAGGTCTTGGCAAGCTCCGCATGGGGCTCGTACAGGGCCTGGTCCCTCGTCCGCCTTCACCTCCCTGGACGGCGGGCTAGCCAGGGGGTACGCGAGGATCCCGCCAGTCGAGCGTTCTGTTGCGGCGCAGTTGTGTCCAACGGCCGCTGGCTGGCGCGGTGAGCCGCGTCTCCCGTCCCAGGCCTGTGAATTCTCAGCCGGTCTGACTGAGAAAGCTTGCAGTGCCTGTGGGCAGGCTGCCTCTGCCCTGCACGCGATGGCCCTTTTGCTGGTCTATCAGGCAAAAGCGCTGTCGCAGATGCCCCAGGAAGGTCCTGACCAACAGCTGCTTGGGGAGCTGCGCGCTGCCACTGACCTTGCCCTCCGGGCAACGAAGGTGACAGCGCGTTCTGTTGGCCAGGCGATGTCTACTCTGGTAGCCCAGCAACGCCACCTCTGGCTGACCTTGGCAGACATGAGGGAGACCGACAAACATCGGTTTCTGGATTCCCCCGTGTCTCCGGTCGGCCGGATTTTGTGGCGGCTGTCCATCTACCGCCGCTGGCTCTCCGGAGTCCAGCGGTACCCACTTTGCCACAAAAAGAGCAGTTTCCTCAAACTCCAGGTCACAACAAGGGGTGTCTGCCAGGGTGCCAGGCTCCGCCTCGCAGCTGACAGCTCCCTCCCCATTCGCCAGCAGGTGGCAGTGTGATGGTGCAGACCGCATCCCGTGCGCCGTCTCCCATGCACACTGCTGCCTCGCAGAGTCCAACCCCACTCCGGGCCGCCCCCAAGCCGTCCGAGTCGGATCCCTCTCTGCCTTGCTGCCCCACTCCCGGTGCGTCTGTGGTGCCTTTGGTCTCGCTGGCTCAGTGTCTGGAAGCGTGGATCACGCTCCCCAGCCTGTCCAGTTGGCTCATTCGTACTATCAGACTCGGCTATGCGATTCAGTTCGCCCGGCGTCCCCCGGTCTTCAGGGCTGTCCATCTACCGCCGCTGGCTCTCCGGAGTCCAGCGGTACCCACTTTGCCACAAAAAGAGCAGTTTCCTCAAACTCCAGGTCACAACAAGGGGTGTCTGCCAGGGTGCCAGGCTCCGCCTCGCCGCTGACAGCTCCCTCCCCATTCGCCAGCAGGTGGCAGTGTGATGGTGCAGACCGCGTCCCGTGCGCCGTCTCCCATGCACACTGCTGCCTCGCAGAGTCCGACCCCACTCCGGGCCGCCCCCAAGCCGTCCGAGTCGGGTCCCTCTCTGCCTTGCTGCCCCACCCCGGTGCGTCTGTGGTGCCTTTGGTCTCGCTGGCTCAGTGTCTGGAAGCGTGGATCACGCTCCCCAGCCTGTCCAGTTGGCTCATTCGTACTATCAGACTCGGCTATGCGATTCAGTTCGCCCGGCGTCCCCCGGTCTTCAGGGCTGCCCACTTCACTCCGGTGTCGTTGGACAGTGCACCTGTTCTCCGGGTGGAGATTGCTGTCCTCCTGGCGAAGGATACAATCAAGCCGGTCCCTCCAGCCGATATGAAGTCGGGGTTCTACAGCCCCTACTTCATTGTACCAAAAAAGGGCGGTGGGCTACGGCCAATCCTGGACCGTCCCCAGGATTGGTTTGCAGCAATAGACCTGAAGGACGCGTACTTTCATGTCTCGATTCTGCCTCGACACAGACCCTTCCTAGGTCGGTCTGCGTTCGAGGGTCGGGCATGTCAGTACAAAGTCCTACCCGACATGGTTGTAGCTCCCAGCCGGTTGGGTCTTCAGGTCAACTGGGACAAGAGCAAACTCGCCCTCGGGTAGAGGATCTCTTGTCTCGGTCTCGAGCTAGACTCAGTCGCACGGACTGCGCGTCTCACCGAGGTGCGCGTCCAGTCGGTGTTGAACTGCCTGAGCTCGCTCAAGTGCAGGACAGCGGCTCCACTGAAAGATTTTCAGAGGCTCCTGGGGCATATGGCATCTGCAGCCGCGGTAACGCCGCTCGGATTGCTTCATATGAGACCGCTTCAACACTGGCTCCGCGGCCGGGTCCCGAGATGGGCGTGGCAGTGCGGCACGCTCCGTGTCTCCGTGACACTGAGCTGCCGTCGCACCCTTGTCCGGTGGTTGGACCCTTCGTTCCTGTGGGCCGGAGTACCCCTCGAACGAGTGTCCAGGCACGCTGTGGTCTCCACAGATGTCTCTGCCACGGGATGGGGGGCCACGTACAACGGGCATGCAGTACAGGTCTTTGGACGGGGCCTCAGCTGCATTGGCATACCAATTGCCTCGAGTTGCTAGCGGTTCGTCTTGCGCTGGCCCGCTTCAAGAAGCTGTTGTCAGGCAAGCACGTTCTAGTCCGCTCACAAAGCACTGCGGCCGTTGCGTACACCAACCGTCAAGGTGGTCTACGCTTCCGTCGCATGTCGCAACTCGCCCGCCATCTCTTGTTGTGGAGTCAGAAGGATCTGAGGTCCCTTCGGGCCACTCGTGTCTCAGGTGTGCTCAACCGTGCAGCCGACGAGCTGTCACGGCAGCATCTACTTGCGGGCGAGTGGCGGCTCCACCCCCAGGCGGTCCAGCTGATTGGCAGCGTTTCGGCGAGGCCCAGGTAGTCCTGTTGCCTCCCCGGAAACTGCCCTCTGCCAGTGGTTTTATTCCCTGACCGGCGACACGCTCGGCACGGATGCCCTGGCACACAGCTGGCCCCCGGGTCTGCGCAAGCATGCGTTTCCCCCAGTGAGCCTTCTCGCACAACTCATGTGCAAGGTCAGGGAGGATGGGGAGCAGGTTCTGTTAGTGGCTCCGTACTGGCCCACTCGGACCTGGTTCTCAGACCTCATTCTCCTCGCGACAGCTCCTCCCTGGCCGATTCCTCTGAGGAAGGACCCCCTGACTTAAAGAAGGGGCACCCTGTGGCACCCGCGTCCCGATCTGTGGAACCTCCACGTGTGGTCCCTGGACGGGATGCGGAGGTTCTGAGTGATCTCCCGCAAGCGGTCGTAGACACCATCACTTCCGCTAGAGCTCCTTCCACTAGGAATCTCTATGCGCTGAAGTGGAACCTGTTCGTCGAATGGTGCGCCTCTCGCCGAGAGGACCCCCGATCATGTTCGGTCGGATCCGTGCTTTCCTTTCTGCAAGATGGGTTGGAGCGAAGGCTGTCTCCCTCCACCCTCAAGGTGTATGTTGCCGCTATTGCCGCACATCACCATGCAGTTGAGGGTAAGTCCCTGGGGAAACACGATCTGATCGTCAGATTCCTGAGGGGGGCCAGGAGACTCAATCATCCTCGCCCTTCCTCCGTACCCTCTTGGAATTTGACCCTGGTTCTCACAGCTCTCCGGGGTCATCCCTTTGAACCTTTGCAATCAGTCGACCTGAAACTAATGTCTCTTAAGACGGTTCTTCTGGTTGCATTGGCTTCCCTGAAGAGGGTAGGGGATCTGCATGCATTTTCGGTCGACGAAACGTGCCTAGAATTCGGGCCCGGTGTTTCTCACGTCATCCTGAGACCCCGGCCTGGATACGTGCCCAAGGTTCCTACCACTCCCTTCAGAGACCAGGTAGTGAACCTGCAAGTGCTGCCCTCGGAGGAGGCAGACCCAGCCCTAGCCTTGCTCTGTCCCGTCTGCGCTCTGCGCGTTTACGTGGACAGAACGCGAAGCTTCAGGACCTCAGATCAGCTCTTCATCTGTTACGGAGGCCAGCAGAAGGGAAAGGCTGTCTCCAAGCAGAGGATGGCCCACTGGATAGTGGATGCCATCGCCTTGGCGTATGAATCCCAGGGCGTGCCTTGCCCGCTCGGGTTGAGAGCCCACTCCACCAGAGGGGTAGCCTCTTCCTGGGCGCTGGCTCATGGCGCCTCGCTGACAGATATCTGTAGAGCTGCGGGCTGGGCGACACCAAACACGTTCACTAGGTTTTATAGCCTACGTGTAGAGCCGGTATCCTCACGTGTACTCGCATCCACTAGTCGGTAGACGTGTTGTACCCACTCTAAGTGTCGGCTTGCAATGCCATTCCCGCCACTGGCCGGATACATGCATACTTTCACTCCAGTCGTGTTCCCCGCTTGGCGAACCCTGTCGAGTTCCTCCGCCTCCCCCTTCGGCTCGGACATTGCGGAGTATCTGATGCCAGGCCTACATCCGTCGCTGACGCTGTATGTTGGCTGGGGCCCATATGCCGTGACCCCTCTACGTGAGCGGTCCCATATGTGTATTTTCCACGGTTTAAAACTCCCTACGAGCCGAGTCCGTGTCTTTCCCTTAGCAGAGCCAGCTCTGCTGTCACCTGTCAGATGAAGTCTCCCCCTACCAGGTGGAGCCATCCCAGGGACTCCATATGCGTACTGCCCCCCGGGCCAGTCCATGTGTGTATTTCCCACGTAAACTCCTCCCCCATTGGGTAGGTAGTGGTCTCCGCAGCGTCCCTTATGGGTTCGCTTCCCCAGTGTGTCTAGTTTACTTAGTGGGTAGTGGTTAGACAGCAGTAGACTCTCTCGGTGTAAGCTCGCCCCCTTCACCGCCAGCCGGTGCTATGGGCGGCTGAGCTTGCGCTGGGCACTGGAAGGGGTTTCGTAACTGTGGCGCTTTAGTTGGGATCCCAATTCGTCGGTCACTACTGATGTACGTCGAACGTGACCGACTGAAAGGTAACGTCTCGGTTACGTATGTAACCCTCGTTCCCTGAAGGAGGGAACGGAGACGTACGTCCCGTCGCCACAGTTTCTCAGTTGTCTCCTCAGCGAAAAACAGAGTGCGATTGCATCTGCTTCCTATTTATATACACCTGTCGGGGGCGGTGCGCATTATGCAAATATCGCACGCCAATTCCATTGGCTTGTTTTAGTTTACACGAAGATGATAGGGCTCTCTAAGCGATATCCCAATTCGTCGGTCACTACTGACGTACGTCTCCGTTCCCTCCTTCAGGGAACGAGGGTTACATACGTAACCGAGACATTTTCTTTGCCAAGAAAGTGGCAAGATGAAAACCACTATTTTCTGTTTCAAACTTTCACATAGCATCTTTTGGTTATAAAAACATTAAAAATTTAAATCTAGATTTTGATTTTCAAAGGTTTATTATAAAAAAACGATAATTTTTCCCCCAAAATGCAATAAATCCATGACACGTTTTTTTTTTTTTTTTTGAAAATGCAATTAAAAGTTATTTTTCATATTGACAATACACAACACAGTAAGTTGATTTACATATATGACAGCCTGTGAACTTTGTCAATCCTAATCTTATATACAGGCATTTGACTAAAAATACATTCAGTCGTTGCTCCCAAAATGAATTCAAGTCATATTGTTAATGTTATAAATTAATTATGTCTCAGTTTGTCATTACCGATTAAAGAGTATCTTACGGTGGCCGAGAGAGCTCAACGCGCTGCAAATGAAGAAAACATCTTCATCAGTTTGACAACACACGCGCTGCAAACTCCACAACACTTACAAATAGTGAAACGCGCTGCAAATAAAGAAAACATCTTCATCAGTTTGCAGCGCATGTGTTGTCAAACTGATGAAGATGTTTTCTTTATTTGCAGCGCGTTTCACTATTTGTAAGTGTTGTGGAGTTTGCAGCGCATGTGTGTTGTCAAACTGATGAAGATGTTTTCTTTATTTGCAGCGCGTTTGTCTATTTGTAAGTGTTGTTGAGTTTGCAGCGCGTGTGTTGTCAAACTGATGAAGATGTTTTCTTTATTTGCAGCGCGTTTGTCTATTTGCAAGTGTTGTGGAGTTTGCAGCGCATGTGTGTTGTCAAACTGATGAAGATGTTTTCTTTATTTGCAGCGCGTTTCACTATTTGTAAGTGTTGTGGAGTTTGCAGCGCATGTGTGTTGTCAAACTGATGAAGATGTTTTCTTTATTTGCAGCGCGTTTGTCTATTTGTAAGTGTTGTGGAGTTTGCAGCGCATGTGTGTTGTCAAACTGATGAAGATGTTTTCTTTATTTGCAGCGCGTTTGTCTATTTGTAAGTGTTGTGGAGTTTGCAGCGCGTGTGTTGTCAAACTGATGAAGATGTTTTCTTTATTTGCAGCACGTTTCACTATTTGTAAGTGTTGTGGAGTTTGCAGCGCATGTGTGTTGTCAAACTGATGAAGATGTTTTCTTTATTTGCAGCGCGTTTGTCTATTTGCAAGTGTTGTGGAGTTTGCAGCGCGTGTGTTGTCAAACTGATGAAGATGTTTTCTTTATTTGCAGCGCGTTTCACTATTTGTAAGTGTTGTGGAGTTTGCAGCGTGTGTGTTGTCAAACTGATGAAGATGTTTTCTTTATTTGCAGCGCGTTGAGCTCTCTCGGCCATCGTAGTATCTGGCGCCATCGCACGGTTAAAATAAACACATTTGCCGAGTACATTGGTATTAAAAACGGCTTTTAAAAACTGTCCATGATTCAGTTTTGGGGAGCGTGACAGAAGTTAGATGCTGTTGTGGAACAAGCAACAGCCGGCATTTTTCCTCCTCCCAACTCGAGTGCCTCATCTTCTTCCTCATCAATCTCCTCACGTAAATGATTACATTTCAATGACTTGCGTTTCTTCCCCACTGCAGAAACCACCACAGGTTCATCAATGGCGTAAAAATTATTCATTTTTCTATTTTGGAAGGAAAACTAGGATGCTGGGTGCATTCAAAGGGCCGCCATTACGGTTTACAGTGCGTGGAATGGTGCGCTGTGATTGGATGAGTGGATATATCGCATTCTGCAGAGAAAGGAGACTGGCGTTTGTTGCGTTTTGGAAAGAAGGGGAGAAAACATGACAGAATAACACGACAGATATCGCATTTTGCGCAAAGATTTTTCAATACCGACCAGATACAATACTGATTTTGGCGGAAACTCATTTAAAAAAATAAAAATAAAAATTGGTATTGGTACTGTCACAAATCCTGTCAGTTCCCCGGACTACATTTCCCATCATCCAATCACATGCACTCACTCCACAAATCACCTGTTGCCACATACAGCCATGCACACTCCACACTAATCACCACACCCAGCTGATGCGCATTACCTGGAATAAAGGACTCATACACACACCACCTCACCGCGAAGTCTTGATTCCTAGTGACAATTCTGAGCGTTCCTTGTATCCTGTCTGCTTGTGTTTGATCTTGCCTGTTCCTGTTTCTTGACCCGTTGCTGCCTGTCCTGACCCTTGCCTGTTATACTGTTCTGTGAATGATATCCGCCTGTCCTGACCATTGCCTGCACCCAGATTACGATCCTGCCTGTCCCTTGCTGTTCTCGTCTGCTCCTGATTGACCCTGCCTGTACGACATTCTTAATAAAGCTTGCGTTTGGATCTTACCATGACTCCCGCTCTGTTACAGGTACCATGGCAACTCTAATTCAGATATTGAATTTAGAAAGCAAAAGAATAGATATCATAATTACACAAGCAGGTGAGCCTGACAGAAGTGAATGAAAACAGGTGTATTTGTAAACCTCTCCATACACATTTGTATTTTCAATACATTCTGAAATTTCCTAACTGGATATGTGAATTTGACCGTTTGACATAAGAGCCTCAGCAAAACTTCCATACATGGAGTTCTGACAGACAGATAATGTATTAATGCATTCTATGTTAAACATTACAGTTGCTTCATGTCACTAATGTTTCATGCTCATCTGGAGGTATATTTGGAGACCATGTCAGGGGTTGGAGTTCATTTAACCTCCCACTGGGACTAATTTTATTTAGTCTATGACTAATCTTCACAATGAAATATCTCCGGTCCTTGGGAAAAGCGATAGTCCAAATACACGTGAGGCTCTGGGACTGCTCCCACACACTTTAAGCACATATACCCCCCAATTCCTTTTTCATAGGCGCTCTCTATTTTTTTCCCTACAGTATTTACACAGTGTTGCTGATTGGGCTAAAGGGCTGGAGTGGTTGCCATGGTTCATACTGTTGGTTTAGTAACAGATAGCTCCCTTAAGGAAGGCTGGAATCTAAACAGGACGGTGGAGAAAGAGATACAGAGAGAGGCACTAAGTGGCTATCAGATAATGTCAAAATTTGAAGTGTCATCCTTGTCTGAAACTATGTTTAAGCAAAATATTTACAGTGGCCCAAAAAGAATTTGGACATTTTAGCCACACTTTAAACATAACATATGAAAATAACAAATTCTGAGTAATTTTTACATTAATGGTCAGTTCTTAGTTCAGTTCTAATTTCACACAGGTGTCCCATCAAAGTAATCACAGGTGTAGTTTATCACATTGCCTATGAACATGCTCTAATAACACTAGACAACCCAAAATAGTACAAATATGGGTAACACTTTACAATAAGGTTCATTAGTTAAACATATTTAATTTATTAACTAACATGAACTACCCATAAGCAATACATTTGTTACTGTATTTACTAATCTCGGTTAACGTTTGTTAATGAAAATACAGTTGTTCATTGTTTGTTCATGTTAGTTCACAGTGCATTAACTAATGTTAACAAGATTTTGATAATGTATTAGTTAATGTTACCAATTAACATTACCAAAGATTAATAAATGCTGTATAAGTGCAGTTCATGTTAACTAATGTAGTTAACTAATGAACCTTATTGTAAAGTGTTACCCAAATATGTTTTATTGCCTTAATTCTGAACACTATGTTGATTATGTCATAATTTAAAACCTAACAAAGAAAAACAAATCAATGCCAATTGACATTTGTGTGACATTTAGTTATGAAATGCATTGACATTCATATCATTTTTGTGTAGCTTAATTTAAGTGTCACTCTTTGTGGTTACTGTGTTTATTCACAGTGGTGCTTACATTGGTGCTGAAAACAGCTGCTCTCTCTAAAATACGTGACTAAATAAAGTGCCAGAGGTGTTAAAAACTGGACAAATTTCCATGCTCCATTTTCAAACACCTCCTCTTAACCTCAGAATCTAGAGCTAACTAATAAAGCATATGGGAAATGAGCTTAAAATGAGCATTATATTTAAAGTGGTCATGAACTACATTGTTTTATTATGTCTCCTGGGGTGCACTTATAATGTTAGTATGCTTTTTACATAAAAAATTATCATAATTTTGAAATAAAAAGGCATTTTTCCTACCCTGATTTTAAGTGCTGAACTTTTTTTTTTTTTTTTTTACATTGTAGATGTGAAAACTTTTTTAACAAGTTTTAAAGAGTATATAGAAATGTTTTTTAATAAAATTTTTGTTTTTACATTTCTGCATTTAATTCCTCCAGAAATTGCTCCCATTTGCTTCCATTGTAAGTGCCTCACAGTAAACGAGAGACGAGCCAAAATATTTTTTTTTTGTCGTCAAAATGATGTCACAAATGCAGTCGATTGAGGTTAACATGACAAGCAAGGGTTACTTAAAATCCCTGTTGTCGAAAAACTGTTTGCCACCCAAACACACAAAACATGTGTGGTACTGTAGCTATCATCACTTCATCAGCCTTGTACTATTCTAAAGATGAAAACAACATGTTACCCAAAGTGACATAAACATTTCATGGTTTCCTCAAAGGAAACTTGATATTTCCAGATCAAGAGTTGTTTGCTTTTAGAAACCAGGGCTCTGAATCCCATGGGCATGTCTGTTAGGATATGAAAGGTAATGGGTCTGTATGATGTTATTGATTGTCTGGTTGAAGTGGTTGAGCTCTTACCATAGCACAGTTCCCCAGCCTCATTCTCACTTCTATTACAGCTGGATCCTGTGTACACTCATAAGCCGAGCCTCAGAGGGCTCATTCCTGAATCTTGAGGCAACGGCGCAGGTGCCGCTGGTTCCTCAAAAAGTGGGGGGCTCTGCCAGGCCTCTCAGCACACGTAAATCTTATGCGCTCACATAGACGTGCTAATGGAGAAACTTTGTAAACACAAGGCATCTGGAAAACAAAATGAACCAAAACCGATGGGAGGAAAAATGTTCACCCACAGTCTCAGTGTCTACTCGCCATATTGTTTACTGTAACATATTTCATGTCTTCTTTCTTTAGCTCTGGATTGAATTGCAGTGTGAGGCACGTGTGGCAACACGTGGGCCAGACACCATCAGATGAGGTATCTGGAAAAATTAAAGCCAGATCTAAACACATTAAAAGTATAATAAACACAGGATCTAAGTGTAGCTGATCTGTACAGAATACATCCTCTTACCAAACCAGTTATCAGGATAATGTCAGTGAATGACTCTGTATGGCTGGAGAGTGTCACTGAGACTTTTTCTTTCTTTCTTTCTTTCTTTCTTTCTTTCTTTCTTTCTTTCTTTCTTTCTTTCTTTCTTTCTTTCTTTCTTTCTTTCTTTCTTTCTTTCTTTCTTTCTTTCTTTCTTTCTTTCTTTCTTTCTTTCAAATAGTAGTGCTGACAAGTGGTTCCCTAAATATTCTCTACAGATGTTGGCTTGTGTGTTGATGCTAATAATGTTTTTTTTTTTTTTTTTTTTTTTACTTAAGGTCAGTTCAGTTGTGCACCTACTGCTTGCCCCAGACTCTGTCCCTTCAGGATGTTGTTTTAAGGACTAGTTCCAAAAGAAACAGAGTGGATCATGGGCCACTTAACTCAATTAGCCCCTTCATTTTAACTTTAAAATGCAATAATAATAATAATAATAATAATAATACTATCACTTTATTGTTTCCATGGTGATGCGTGATTGCTTGTCATGTGACACACCACAGCCATAATAGTGTTGTATGACTGTTGTTTTGCTTTTATTTCATATTTGCTTTTTTATTTAAAATATTCACAAACTTGTTAAAGCTGCTATCCGTAACTTTTTTTGGTTAAAAATGATCCATAATCAATTTTTTAGCATATACATAACCAGCCAGTGTTCAAAACTATCTCCTTACCTTAGCCCGATTCACAACGGTAAGCTTGTTATAATGTTTTATAATTCGGGTGATGCTGGTGAGTTTTTAGGGGAAATTCGAGCATGTCGCCGTTTGTTTCTGCATAATTGCGTTATGTCTGTAAACGAGTCCCAGCTAGTAGGCTGTATCGCATGTGAGACGGATCATTATTAATTAAATTAAACTTCAATTAAACTGCAATTAAACATCTGCATTATTTTACAAACTCTAAATGTAGTGTTTTTTTACTACTCATGTGTACTTAAATGTCTGAAACCGAAAATAAACATTATGTGGTTGAAAACAATGCTCATTTGTGATGTATGACAAATGCTGAGCACATCTGTCTGGCTCAGCACCAGCAAAGTACGAAAGCACATTTGAATTTGGCACTTGATCATGTGACGCACTGAACGCTCTAATCACACCAGTGTGATCGTACGCTCCAGGGACCAGTCAAGACTGATCACACCGGTGTGATCTTATGCGTCAAAGGGTTAAAGGAATAATAAAAGTAAAACAAAATTGGTGATTTATCTCATAACATGGCCCTGCGGTATATCATATGTAGGAAAAACAAGCAAAGAACTAAAAACATGCATTTCAGAACAGCACAATAAATGCAGAAATATGAATTACCCTCTTGCAGCCCATTTCACTGAGTTTAACCATCCTATTACTTAATTACGTTATATAGGAATCGAGAGAATACTTTCACCAAGGAGAGGAGGTGACTTGGATCGAATTCTACTGAAACAGGAGGCCTTTTGGATACATAAATTAAAAACTTTGGTACCACATGGTTTAAATGTAGATTTTGATTTAAGTTTTTTTTTTTTTTTTTGGTAATTGGGATGACCTAATTTGATATGCATCGTATTTAAACTCTTCTGTCATTTTGGTATTTTGTTTGTTTATGTTTAGATTTAATTGTTTCTATATTTATCACTCTTCTTTCATCATTCTTTTTTTATATAGACTTTAGAGTGTATAATTGTTAATTATCTTATTATTGGATGGTGATTTGGATATCATTACTCTCACACCTGTGTATGATGATCGTTTCTATTTATGTTGTTCTCCATCTTGTAAGGAATTATACCTTGACAAAAGCCACTTGTTGTACTGAAAGAGTGTGCAGTTATTTCCTTTTTCCATTTAATTTGCACCTCAGGTGTGTGTTTGCTTTGCTGTTCTTTTGAATAATCAACCGCATGTCACAAATGCTGTCGACTGAGCTGAAAGTGATGAAAAAACTTTCACGCAAGCAAACATATTTGAGCTTGATTGAGATTTGATGAGCTCTATGTGTTTGTGTGTTGATCGGTGTTTATATGTGAATAAAAGCCTACATTAAAGGGGTCATGACATGAGAAATCAAAGATTTCTTGAGCTTTTAACATATATCCCTCTACCGCACGCATTATGATAAATCTATAAAAAAAAATATTTGACTCTTTTTCTTTTCTTAGAATGGCTTAACTTAAAGTGCTGTAAAAAAAAAAAAAATTGGAAAAAAATATTATTTTAAGGTACTTTATGATACGTTGCCATATGGCAACAACGTACAATAGTGGAAAAACTTAGAATAAGTGTAAGTGCATATAGTTCATATTTTTCCTCAGAAATGTTGTTTGTATTGAATCAATTAGTGCTATTATAAGTTTTAGCAGTAATTATAAACAATACCTTATACTTATTTTCCAACATCTTGTGTTTTTCCATTCTCTTTTGCTGAATAATGCTTTATATTCTTTAAATTTCACCTTTTTTCTGTATGAAACTTCAAAAAGCATTTTTTTTTCCAAAGGTGAGACACATGTAGACATCACATTTGGTGCTCTTCACACTTACAATACACTTACAGCCACTTGCACCTGCCTTTTTGAGACACAATGGTAGGAAAGTGGTTGGTCTGGGCCAGTATACATGGCTGTGATGGCAGATCTCTGATGTTGATTTAATCCATAATACAAATGCCATGGCAGTCCTTAACATACGACTAATCAACATTATATCACTAGCATTAATGTTTTTATTGTTATAGCTTAACAGACTGCAGCTGATCTTTGCTAGCTATCTAACCTATTATAATAATGTCATTTCATTATTGCGCAGTGTTGCCATATGGCAACACAGACATTTTCTCGATTTACCAAAAACTAATTTCATAAAAACATTTTTGAGTGGTGAATATGTCATCATACCTTACCTGAGATGATGTTAACATTTTTTTTGTGAATGTGACATGGGCAGGTCCTTGTTTGTTACTGACGTTTTAGTTTGCTTTCAGCAACTACCGACAAGAGATGGCAGTCTGTCAGATATCGCGTCACAGAAAAAAAATGCATGTCATGTGACTTAACCAAAGCACATCATTGGCTAAATTAAGGTCTTCTCTTACCAATAAAAAAAACTAGAATGTTCTCTTAAAGAGACGGTGGCAAGGAAATGAACATAAAGAGTATGTTGCCATATGGCAACACTATGCGGTAGAGGGATATAAGGTCTTTGTATCATTACAAATGGAAGAGTATAAGAAGAATGTTTGCTTGGACATGTCCAGTTTAAACAGCTTGTTTGCATCTCTGTACAGACTCCAGAAGGACACCCGTGTCAAGAACAAATGTATGATTTCATGTATGGTGCTTCGCTTGTGGCATCAAAACAAACAGAACTGCAAAAAACAATACTTGTCCATTGCTTGGAAAAGCAGGTAACCCTGCTCCCAAACTCACATCAATGGTTGAGCCATTGTTTTCATGTCCAACCCCATTGAAAGAGACAGACTGCAATTTTTACGATACCACAGAGTCACACATCCCACTAGTGGCATCTACTCACTAATTCTAATATTACATGAAAAACAAGCCAACTGCCAAACTCCTACAAGCTTTAACTAGAATCAAAACAGGCATGTGTTGGTTCATCCAGTAGCTGTTTGGTACAACACTTAGCAC
Organism: Chanodichthys erythropterus; assembly: GCF_024489055.1. NCBI lineage: Eukaryota > Metazoa > Chordata > Actinopteri > Cypriniformes > Xenocyprididae > Chanodichthys > Chanodichthys erythropterus. Next base: position 41,801,570 of record NC_090234.1, on the reverse strand, counting down.
GCTTTATGTCTTCTCTTTCACCTGCCACCCACTCCAGTCCCAGCTGTGCTAAAGCATTGCTCACCAGCAGACCAACTGGACAACAAGGGCAGAGATCCAAACGTGGGTGGACTGAAGGCCTAAAGCTTGACTCAGTTCGCTAAAGGAAATCACTGAGTCTTAGGCACAATAGTCAATTGATGGAAAGGATCCATTACTGATTTGGCCACTAAACTAAACCACAAACAGATTATCCTGTCATTTCAATTCTTCCACTGGATCATTTGTAGCTTCCAGAAGATGCCAGTATCATCAGCAACCTGTCATGAAAAAATGTGTTTTGGGTGTTACCAGCTTGCAGCCATCATTGAGGGGATTGAGGGGGATTTGATAGGGAACATATGGACAGTGTTGTTGAGCTAACAACTGCTAAACAAATCAATTATATGGATTTTCCTAATCCATTTTAAGACTTATTCACGCTAAATACAAATTTTCAGCACAGATTCTCTCCTTCTTACACATACTGCAACGATCCATCATTTTGTGTATTTGGCAGCTAAGCTCATTTTGTAATTGCTGGATTGGTGAACACCTAATTTAAGAATTCAAACCAATTTTTTTTTTTAAATAGTTTGGTACTGGACTCAGAAGGCCTTTCCTAATGTGAACATCTGCCTATTTCAACATTATATTACTACAGATAATTTACACTACAGTTCAAAATTGTAGACTCCAAGACTGAATTTTTAAAATCAACAATGCAGTAAAAATATCAATACTATTAAAAATAACTGAATTTTAAAATGTATGATCAGTGTTTATATGTGAATAAAAGCCTACATTAACCCTCAGGGGTCTGAGGATTTTTGGGGCCCTGGAGAAGTTTTGACATGCCCTGACATTTGTGCTTTTTCAGTTGTTCTTAAACATATTAATGGAAAAAGTGTCATTACACTGTATTCAGCACAAACTAGGCTACAATAATATGTGAGGAACATGTATGTACATGTCTGTGTTTTTGAAGGAATAACGTTTATGCGTGGTTATTGAAAAAACAAAAAACTTAAGTCACTGAAATAAGGCCAAAAAAAAAATTAAAAATTAAAACTGTGTTCACAAGGATTCTGGGTATTTGAGGTTGTAGACTAGAGTTTTTGCTTCAGAATGAAGTAAAAGTTATCCTTCCTACTCCTTCATATAAAACAATAGAGAGATTTAAATTTTCTAAGACACTTTTGGTCAAGAAACACAGTATGCGAAGAGGCGTGAATAATCATGAATAATGGGTGATTCTCACCTGAGAAGACAAAAGAATTGAATAATAATGACCTGAAATGACTTGCATATTAATGAGGCCTTTCAGTCAGGTAGGCTGTGAAAAAACCCTCTGTGATCATGCTGATAACAGGATTAAAGTCCACTCAGGACAAAAAAAAAAAAAAAAGATTTTTGTGATCTCATGCATGCACGTATTATTGCACATGATATGAAGAAAATTTGTATAGGCCCATGTTAAATTACACTACCAGTCAAAAGATTGAACACATTGCCATTATAATGTTTTTAAAAGAAGTCTCAAGTCTCTAACCAAATAATAGTTTTCTATTTTAATATACTTTAAAATATAATGTATTTCTGTGATGCAAAGCGTCTGAACATTCCTACCTCTAGGGCATTTCATATAGGCTACTATATTTGTTATATTATAGAGCCTAAATGTTGATGTACAGTTGACAAACTATACATCATTAAAAAGATCTAAGACTCAAGCTTCACATTTTTACTCTTAAAATCTTATATTGACCATAATTTCTTAATATGCTTAAAAACATACACATTTGGTGAAATATTGATGGATTCTCATATGTTTATATAAATTTTCTATACAGAGAAGTAATATTTATTATTCTATATTTATTGTCATCATTATGAGCGCTGGATGCTGCGTTTTTAATTCATCCTTGAGCCGGAGGGCGCTCTGTGCACATTAGTCCACATATGCCTCAGTAAAAGAAGAGGCATATCATGTGACAATCAAGGAACTAACAGAGGCAAGAGATTGCTAAATATGGCTATTCAAAACACTTTTGAAGACAATAAATACACGATTGAGATGATGTCTGCATGTATTGACTGAATTTGCGTCTGAATAGCGCTGGCTATTAAAATGGTGTATAACTCTTAATTGTATGTGCAACATTGACAGAGTATTTTGAGTCTCTTTCACACTGATAAGAAAAAAACCACAGTGGTATCGCCGGCGATACCGTCAGACCTCAGAGTGTTAAAGGGGTCATGACATGAGAAAAAAATTGAAAATTTATATTTTAAAATGTAATTTATTCCTTTGATGGAAAAGCTGAATTTTCAGCATCATTACACTAGTTTTCGCTCTTAGTTCTTCATCCGTGTATTCGGGTTCAAATAAATATGGCTGAGCAAAAAAAATGCAAGTCTTCCTCTGTTTCAAATTCCTTAAACATGTTTGCAAAGGTTGTTTTGTTTACAGCGTGCATCTCCCTCAGACTGTAAATGAAGCTCGGGTGCACCAGATAACACACCAGCAGCGTCTTACGTCAGCAGCGTCACTGCGGAGTCGTGAACGCGGATTGACAACAGACCCGGAAGAGAAGACAATGGGTGAACCACTGTAGTCACGTTGGCTATTTTAATTATGTCTTTACTACTACTCTGGACCTTGAATGTGGTAATTTTGTTGCTTTCTATAAGAGATAAAAAAAGTCTCAGGTTATGCATGTAACCATGGTTCCCTGAGAACAGGGAACGAGACACTGCGTCTAACGCTATGGGGAACGCCTCTGCGGGAACCGGTGTCTGAAATGCTATCAAATCACGACAATCATATTGGCCGGCGAAAGCCTATGACGTCA